>NC_133313.1:7303298-7304119 GCF_012295235.1 Primulina huaijiensis
AAAATATATTGGAACTTAGAACTTTTATACACACTCACACTATATTTTACAATGAGATAGAATGATTCTCAAGCTAGCACAAGGCCTCTATTTATAGGCCAAATGAGAGAAAGGGTCAAAAATTCTATTAATGCAATGTAGTTGTAATAGTAGTCTTTGTCTCCTCCAACTTCAATTCCATGCCCCTTCTTTCAATGCTTTGTTCCACGACTTTAATCACCGAATTTGACTCAGCTCAAAACAGCAAACATGTGGGGAATTGTCTGTAGATGAATTTTGCCACTTGGTTTACCTCATTTGATTAAATATTGAAATAGTTATGATTTTTTTACTATATGCTGAACATGGTGAAAGTAAATTTGTTATCCTTTTGATATTTTCACAATTTGATCATCTTAACCAACTTTTTAGGCAATCATGTCTTCTGCAAAGTTGTAGATAATTTCTCAAGGATTCCAAAAATATTTGAATCACCTCCATTTGAATTTTCTAGCTTGAGTTATCATTATTTTACCAACACGTAGAAAACCTGAAAATAAAACATATTTAGTAAGACATTTAAATATAAACACACAATACTAAAATAACATAATTTTATAATTTTAATGAAACTTAAATTTTAAAATATAGGTTTTAACATATAATAAATTAGCAATTTTAAGTTTCATCACATCTCCACACTATCTTATTACTAGTCCCTTAGTAATAAAATTTATCAAAAAATCACAACCTATATTCTTTATTCCTTTTATATATTCAAATATACAAACATATTCATTTTAAAAACAAACTCATATACCGATTTATATATATATATATAT
>NC_133313.1:7306466-7307908 GCF_012295235.1 Primulina huaijiensis
TTTTCTTACTCTTGGATGTTGGCCAATTAAGTTGAGATAAGAATGGATCTGGTTCATGACTAAATCCTTGCAGTAAATCAATAAGTTCACCTTCACTTGTAGCAGAAACTAACATCCTTCGCGAAGCTAATGAAATAAATCCCTGTTCCACAACATCATCAAGAAACGATAGCAGTTTATCATAATAATTGTTAACATTTAACAAACCAATTGGCTTATTGTGGATATTTAATTGTGCCCAACAAACAGTATGAAATATTTCTTCCAAAGTACCGAAACCTCCTGGCAAAGCAATGAAAGCATCTGAATGTTCAATCATTTGAGTAATTCGTTCATACACGTTGTCCACTTTCATTTCTTCTCCTATTGTTGGTCCAGTAAGACTGGCTAAGGTAATCAGAATAATGCCTAAGACTTCACTTCCACCTGCATGCGCAGCTTTTGCAACTTTTCCCATGAGACCAACTTCACCACCACCATACACAAAATGAATCTTTTTTTTAGCAAGTGTTATTACAAGCTTTTCTGCTGCCTCTTCATAAATTGAATCTTTTCCTGCACTAGATCCACAAAATACACAAATATTTTTTTTTATTTACCGTGGACGTCGACATGTTGATAAATATGTTTTCTGCAATTGTTAAATCACAGCATATTAATTTATAAGCGTAACATGCCAAAAGTCAATATTTGAACAGGAAATTCTTATTATTAAAAGAAAATAAAAATGACATAAATTAAAACACATATATACAGCGTAGTTGTGATTGTGGCTCACATCTTCTTCTGATTTTACGTTCAGTAACGGCTTCAACGCCTTCTATGAGTCGAGGATATGCTTCTCATCCAATTTTCTTATAACTTGGCAAACAGGGTCTTTTAACATCAGATTGCCGAGACGAAATTGTATATATATATTTACTTATCTAAACAGATATGCGTTACAACAGTAGGATCTTTATAAGGCTGATTCCACCGTCCATATTGATATTCCTCATGTTGAAATTGCCACCATAGTTTAAGAAGTTCATTTTGCACGTACCCACTAGAATGCGTATCAAGAGCCTCTAGAAAATTATCCAAAGGCTCTTTACTCAGACCATTCTTAATGAATAAAATTTTATCTTCTCTATTCATTGATGTCATTCCAACATTTTTGCAATTCCCTTTACAAGTCCACCTTGCACATTTATGACATCCACCTATACGTTTAGCTCTTCGCTTTTTGACATATGTGATTTAACCAAATCCTGGCATATGTCTTATTATTATTTCACTTGCTTCACCAACCAATCGGACTTTTGCTTCAATTATCAACCAAATATCATTCGGTATGCCATATGACATCATCAACCTTAGTCGCTCACATCTAGCTTTATAAATTTTTTTCAACGCATTATCAGGTAAACAAGTAAAATATTTACGAAGATTCACAATACAAG
>NC_133313.1:7309674-7311745 GCF_012295235.1 Primulina huaijiensis
ACGTAATATAACTATAACCTTATTTTTTACCGGATGAGTTGGATCTTTCCCAGGCTTGCTGCGACTTACTACTAATATGTGACACATGCAATAAATCTTAACTTGCCCAAAACTTGACAATTGAACCAAAAATGAGACGATTCGGACCAACAACTTATTTTTTTTAATCATGGCTTAGTACCAACCCGAACCAACATCAAACCAACGTTTAACCATAATTAAAAATACCCCAAACATACTGAAAAACATGCATAAGAATTGCAAAACAAGAAAATAGGTGAAAGGAATCCAAAAACGTAAAACACTCTTTCGAGAGTCATTTTGGCACCTTTCACCGTAAATTCTCGTACGACCTCTCAACTCAACCAAATCACAAACGGCCAAAAACATGACCTTCCTATCTCATTGAGGTACTGTCCAGTCCAAGGCCATGGACTAAAAGCCAACCAAGAACTCAACCATGACCTCTGAAACGAAACTGAACTTGCTGTCAAAAACAAAAATTGCAGCAGTAGCTGCTGTGCGTATTTGGTGTACAAATCTGAAACAAATGGCCGCTGGATTGAACCACCAACCAAAGACTCTTACCAACATCCTAAGGCATGGCTTGGACCCTGGTTAAGGGCCAAAAGCCAACCACAACCCTAGCAAACACCTAGGACAATTACAGCACCCAACCGAGAATACAACTTTCTGTGTAGTGTGATGTATTGACTTGTTTTACTGTATTGGGTCGTTCCAATGGCCATTTGATTGACCATGGCTCAATCTAGACATGATGGAGTGTTGTATGAACCATGTCTACGGGCTAGGAGCCAACCATCATCCATACAAACACTAGAAACTCGAAACTCACTCACACAGAAATATGAAGAACCGAAATGCACTTGAATTGTTGTTGTGAAATTCTGATGGATCCGTGAACCAAGGTTGGAAAGGACACCTTGGTCACGTCCTAGAAATGCTAAGGGAGGGTTATAACCATGGCTACAGTCCCTAGGACAGCCAAGATTCGAACACACTCCTTAATCAATCCATAACAAAAATCGTGACTCATTTCTGTACACAAGGAGAGTTTGCTGTCATTCTTTCGTTTTTTGAGGGTATGGACTGAAAAAAATGACCCAAAAACACCCTAACATACTCTAAATTATGCCTAGAGGCAGCCATGAAAGCCTGGAACCGAAGCAACTCCTGAAACCAACAAAAAATCCAGCAACCGTGAAGCACAATCAAGAAGCCGAGATGCAGGTTTTGAGTTTTGAATAAGTTGCTGTCATATTTCGTGTTGTCACTTGATTCCTGAACATATACTGATTTAAAATACTTATTATGACTTGATTGAAGAGCAAAGGAATAATATATACATGCCTGGAATTTGTTTTGACAAAAAAACAAATCAATATGACGAATGCGAGCGGCGGAGCAGAGTTGAGTTTTCCTTCTTGTTTCAGCTACTGTTATCACGTTCCTAAGCTGCTGGTTTCTGATGACTTTTTGAGGGTGAGGGTGTAGGCTTGTTAGGCAATGAAAAGGAGTGTTATAGGAGGTGTTAAAGGTGCCATAATATGCATTTAGTTTGGGGGTTACAAGTGAATAAGTTGAAGGGTTTTGAATTGTTTCCTCCTTCCCTTGTTGCCGATTCTTTTCTCACTTTTGTAGCATGTTCTCTTTTATTTGCTAACACATTGAATTGAGGAAGAATTAAGGTGTATTATTGTATTTGAATTTTATTACTAATTAAAGAATTAAAATGAGGGAATGAATTCACCTTGATGTCCATTTAGAAGTGTCTTGAATGGGGAGTTACCAAAATTTTGAAATGGTTTATGAGTTGACTAGATTGTTACTAATACTGCATGTGCAATGTTGTTTAAATCTAGTCTTTTAAATGTTTAAGGTTTTAAACACCCCCATTATATATTTTAGTAAATTAACAATTTAATTTATTATAAACTCTTGCATGGTCTTGCATGGATTCAAATTTAAGTATTTAAATGCTATGTTTAATTTCTTGACTATATTATACCTAGATTAATTTATCCACACTTGTTTACATATTTTAATTTAA
>NC_133313.1:7312330-7315209 GCF_012295235.1 Primulina huaijiensis
TTGAATCGAATCTTTATCTTACAGCCCAAACTTATATAACTTAACTATTTACGAGTATACCCCAAATATAAAATTGTTGCAAATCTTAAAACTCAAATAACGTTAATCCATAAAACCCAATTATACAACATCGACCTTCTACCAATATTTTAAAGCCCTTCAAGTCTCAATTATATTATATGCTTAAACCATTTTCTTTCCAATTACAATATAGTTGAGGCCTAAGACTCTGGACTATCCTCATTGAAACAAATGTCGCATTCTTAAGTATCATCAATGCCTAATTAAGTCTAGTATATAAAACTTAATGAGTTATCTCATGTTAGCGATAAAATTACTCTAATAATTCAACTTCGCTCATATCACCCATAGAGTTCTAAAATTCCCATATCAAGATTTCGGATTTCTTACTCAATTAAAATCTTAATGTTAGTTCATTGGTACTCTATGTTGAACTCCTCTAATTCTCTTTTTGTTTTTATTTCACCCAAAACTTATGTATGAACACCTATCTTATAAATCTTGAAATTCAAGCTTATGCAACCCAAATAATATTAGATAGTATAACTCCAGCCCACATATCCGCTTAGTCCCAAATTTCTTAATGACTTTCAAAATTCCTCAAGATAAGGTGTCTAATTCAATTCTTACATGCGTCTATCGAGTAACCTAACCATCCATCATACTCAACTTTCTAGAAAAATCAAATTCCCCCAAAGGTATAATTTTAACTGTTAAAGTCCTGGTTAAAACTTACGACACATCAAACTTAAATTCCCAAAAAAATTCGCTATCTCAATGTTTACTCTTATAACTTAGCTAACCGATAAATTTTTACTTTAACTTGTCGTCACTTTAAATTCTTAATTTGCCACGACGTTATATCACCAACGCTTACATTTTCAAGCCCAAGATTTATTCATCCTACAGTGTCCTTGATTGTCATTCCTTATAACATTATAATCCAGCTATTTCGAGGTTCTAATCATCTTTCCAAGCTTAAATTACCGAAAATTCTTATCATTTAAACCTTTCAATTCTCATCTCAAGAATTTTTTTTTAAATCCCGAAAATTCCACAATTACCCATGAGTTCTCAGTATTCCCAATTTCACTTTATAGATTTCCCGTATCATAAGGTTCAATAGTCTTAAGTTTATTATACCCAACATTAATTCCCATAACACGTCTTACATTTCTATAAATACTTAAAATCCCAAGTGTTCCTCAAAATTTCGCATTTAATCCTTAAAATTTTGAAAATTGCTACCTGACCCTTATAGTTCTCCCAATTTACATTTTGGCCCTACAACTCTTCGAAATTTGCATCATTGTCCCCATAAAATTTTCCATCTTTACCTCATTAAACTTTTAGATTCTTGAACTCGAAATTTAATCCCAAAATTTGGTAAATTCGAAAATAGTCCCTTAGAATTTTTTTTTTGCACTTAGGTCCTCAAATTATTAGTTATTACAATTAGGTCCCTAAAATTCTCAATTCATGCAATTCCATCCTTAAATCTAACTAGGTAGAGCATGTATTCTAAATAAATTCTCATAATTAATCTTACATTTCCATAGATACTTAAAATCCTCAAATTGTAAATTTATAATCCTAAAGATTGTCGTAGTCTTCGAATCGCTATTACTTATATGAAATCCTCAAAAATTTACTCGACTAGCAACCAAGAACCATCAATAATTTCTTAGAAATTCTACAAATCCCAAAAGCATTCATAATTTTCAAGATTAACTTATGACCCATAAGGAGGACATCAGTACTACTGACCAAAAAAATTAATATAGTCAAATCATTTTCAACTTCTCCTAAAGCCCAATATTTGAATTCTTAGACATTTCCAATTCCAAACGTAACCAACATGCATAATTCCATAATTTATTTTTATTTTTTAAAAAATAAACACTGAACAATTAAAATCTGAACGTAAAAACATTTCATGAAAACATGCTGTTAAAATAATTCATGCTTTAAATAAAATGCGTAAATGTAAAACTTACAGACCGAAGACGTGACTTCATGAGCTTCTTGAGAGCAGTAGTAGTACAACCCTTTACAAGATCATAGGCTCTGATACCAACTGTAACGGCCCGTATTTCGTATTCATAATTTTGCGGAATTATTAAAAATTTTCTAAATAAATAAATAACTTGCCCAATTTATAAAATAAACATGTAAATAATTTTAACTTTAAAATAACAGCGAAAGCAAATATTGTTTTCAAACAACAATTTAAAAATAATCCAACGTATTAAAACTGAGTTTGAATAATAAAAGGTGCATAAATTAAAACATAAGGTCCTCGGGTTTACTACTGCTGACACAAGATCGCTCACTGGTCTACGCCCTCCGTCTCGACCTCATCAGTACCTACAACAATCAAGTCTAGTGAGTCTAAAGACTCAACATGTATATATATCGTGAATAACAAGTAAATATATCATAAAATCGCATGCAACGTAAAAATATAGTATCGTAAAGCGCATGGTGAAAATCGTATCATGAATAATTATAACTACGTGCATATCTGAAAATCATACGTAAAAGCTTTTCTCAATAGAGCTCTGTCATGTCATATCATAATTTTCTGGTAGAGATAATGTTTCTAAGCAAGTGGCCCATAATATAACGTAAGCGCCTGATCAGACTAAACCACAGTATACTGGGCGGTAGAGATCAATCACAGCCCTTGGACTGGATGTTCGTACCCATACATAATCATAAACCGGTCGTAAGTCACCGGGTGGAGAGGTCCTCGGTTGCGCCTACCGACTTCCAAACCCATAAGCGTAAGGTGGCCACAAGACATATCGCATATATCTCAAAAATAAACATTTTATATTTTTATGCACGTAATATAA
>NC_133313.1:7319119-7389787 GCF_012295235.1 Primulina huaijiensis
TAAGTACGAGATCGATCCACAGAGAGGTTATTTTAAGTTTAAATTTATTAATTTATAGATTACCAAATGCAAGAACGAAGTTTACAAATTATAAATTTTGTCAAGGCTCGAGGATTTATTCTTGGTTTATGCAATATTGTTTAACTAAAAGTAAAACAAAGGAAACCACCATAAATAATGGTTCCAAGAAAATTAAATATTTAAACACACACCTAATATAATATAGTTCCCACTATAAAAAATACCGAAGTCACCGATATTTTATATATGGTACCTATGATTATATACATAACTATATAAATATATAATTGCATAAAATAAATGTTAAATTAAATCATTATATTTCATTTAGAACAATCGGCAGAGCCACGCTATTGCCTAAATGAAATATATGATTTAATAAGTTAATTGCGGGAAAGTAAAAGCTAGTTGCGATAAAGTAAATGTTAGATGCAGAAAGTAAAAGTTAGTTGCGATAAAGTAAATGTTAGATGCGATAAAGTAAATGTTAGATGCGGAAAGTAAAAGTTAGATTGTTAGATATCATAATATTTCATTTAGAACAACCGGCAGAGCCACGCTATCGTCTAAATTAAATATATGATATAATTATAAATATATATATATGTATAATATAACAATAATAATTGATGAAATATTTATTGTATCAAAATTAAACAACAAATCAAGATAACCACTTAAATGGTATCAAGCATTTGATGTAATTTGATAACAACAAATAATTCATTTTTATACCTACAATAAAAAGAAATTAGCAAAATGAAAAGAAATAAAGAAAGAATATACAAAATATAAACAATCTTACTTCACCAAGAATTCATCCTCTTTACCTTGACATAATAGATTTAGCTTTCCATGAACTTACTTTTGATCAACACTAAAAAGATCACTCATAAATTGTAAAATGGAAAATATATTGGAACTTAGAACTTTTATACACACTCACACTATATTTTACAATGAGATAGAATGATTCTCAAGCTAGCACAAGGCCTCTATTTATAGGTCAAATGAGATAAATGGTCAAAAATTCTATTAATGCAATGTAGTTGTAATAGTAGTCTTTGTCTCCTACAACTTCAATTCCATGCCCCTTCTTTCAATGCTATGTTCCACGGCTTTAATCACCGAATTTGACTCAGCTCAAAACAGCAAACATGTGGAAAATTGTCTGTAGATGAATTTTGCCACTTGGTTCACCTCATTTGGTTAAATATTGAAATAGTTATGATTTTTTTACTATATGCTGGACATGGTGAAAGTAAATTTGTCATCCTTTTGATATTTTCACAATTTGATCATCTTAACCAACTTTTTAGGCAATCATGTCTTCTACAAAGTTGTAGATAATTTATCAAGGATTCCAAAAATATTTGAATCACCTCCATTTGAATTTTCTAGCTTGAGTTATCATTGTTTTACCAACACGTAGAAAACCTGAAAATAAAACATATTTAGTAAGATATTTAAATATAAACACACAATACTAAAATAACATAATTTTATAATTTTAATGAAACTTAAATTTTAAAATATAGGTTTTAACATATAATAAATTATTAATTTTAAGTTTCATCATACAGCAGCCACCTAGGCCACAGCATGATATTTATGAACAATTCCGAAGGCGAGGTACGAAGGAATTTTTCGGCACTACTGATCCCTTTGCTGCTGAGAGTTGGATTCGTTCACTTGAGGTACACTTTCGCTATCTGGACATGGGGGATGCTGACCGTGTGAGGTGTACTACTTATCTGTTTAGAGATGACGCTTCTTTATGGTGGGATAGAGCCGAGCATGGTATAGACCTTGCTACACTCACTTGGGCTCAATTCAAGACAAAATTATATGAGAAATACTTTACTGCTGATGTCAGAGAACGGATAAAGAGGGAATTTATGACTCTCCGTCAGAGAGACGTATCTGTTCCTGATTTTGTGAAGAAATTTGATAGGGGTTGTCACTTTGTACCCCTTATTGTCAGGGATGCGGAAGAAAAGCTTAGACATTTCATGGATGACCTTCGACCTACCATTCGGGATAAGGTTATGATGATGCGTCCTATGGATCATACTACAGCAGTTACCTATGCATACCAGGCTGAGTAATCCTTGAAAAACATTGATTTTGAGTTACAGCGTAAGAGGCAACAACATCGGAATAATAATCAGCCTAACAAGAAGCCATATACGGGTCCTCCTAGACCTCAAGGGCCTCAAAAGCCCCAAGGTCAAGTCAAGAAACAAGGACAGCAGAAACCTCCACCTGCAGCACCAAAACCTGCAGAATCACAGCCATGCAAGAAATGCAATCGACTACACTATGGGCCATGTGTGTGGGGTACTTCTAAGTGTTTAATATGCAAGGAGGAAGGGCACAAAGCAGCTGATTGCCCAAAGAAGAATGAACCTACTGTTGGGCGAGCTTATGCTATGAACGCTGAGGAAGCCGAGGAGGCATACACTACACTTATCACGGGTAACCTAGTCATTTAACATTTTTATATTGCCTATTATTGCATGAAATGTTAAATTGGTTATTAGAATTGAATTGGGATCAAGATTTAACCCAGTAGAAATTAAGTTACATGTTCTACTTTAGTTGAGTTAAGTCATAGTTTTAGAAACCCTAAGAAATGATATGAATTTTGTGTCTTATTTTATGTGAAGGACGAAATAATTCCAAATAAAAAGTTCTAGGACCAAAATTAAAAAAAAATCATAATTAAGAGGTTTAGGAAGAATTTCGAATTTTTGGAGGGGTCAACATGCAATTATAGAATTCTTAAGGGCCATGAATGTAATTTTCGAAATCTTCAAGGGCTAAAATGAAAATTTTCGAAAAATTAGAAGGGTCAAAATGCAAATATCTGAATTCTTGAAGGACTAAAATGCAATTTTTCAAAAAACGCTTAAGTTCAACACGAAATCATCACCTAACCTTTGGGAAACTAATGATAGTAAATCCTTAATTTTCAACACGAAAAGAATTAAAAGACATCTTCGCTGCATGGAGGATTATCATTCAAGGAGTAGCTACCTATGCATTGCTAGATTCAGGGGCTACACATTCTTTTACATCCGAAACCTTCACAAAAAGACTGAATATTATTCCTCAAGAAATGGGTTTGGGTTTCAAAGTTTATATTCTTTCCGGTGATCAAATGCTCACGTCTAAAATTGTCAAGAATCTGAAGCTTCATTTATTCAAAGATGTGGTTCGGGCAGATCTTATTGTACTTCCTATTCCTGAATTTGATATTATACTTGGGATGGATTGGTTATGGACGAATGGAGCTTCGATTGATTTTCATCAGAGATCAGTGTCTATTCGACCGCCTAGTGGTGAATCTTTTGTCTTTGAGGCGGCGAGAAACAAGCAAATGCCGCATGTTATCTCTTGTCTACATGCGAGGAATCTTATTAAACACGGATGCCAAGCTTTTATTGCATGTGTCGCTACCACACATGCTCCTATCAGTCAGAAATTAGAAGATGTTGATATTGTTCGAGATTTTCCCAGTGTCTTTCCCGATGACGTTTCTGGCATTCCACCAGATCGTGAAGTAGAATTCTCTATTGACCTAATGCCGGGCATTGTTCCTTTATCTAAAGCACCCTATCGGCTAGCACCCGCTGAAATGAGAGAATTAAAAGATCAAATACATGAATTGCTAGACAAGGGTTTCATTCGCCCTAGTTATTCTCCATGGGGAGCACCGGTATTATTTGTGAAAAAGAAAGATGGTAGTATGCGTCTATGCATTGATTATCGAGAACTTAATAAGGCCACTATCAAAAATAAGTATCCACTGCCAAGAATTGAAGATTTATTTGATCAGTTACAAGGAGCATCGGTATTTTCTAAGATCGATCTGCGATCTGGATACCATCAATTGAAAGTAAAAGAGTCTGATGTGCACAAGACAGCATTCCGTACGAGATACGGGCACTATGAGTTTATGGTCATGCCATTCGGTCTGACTAATGCGCCAGCGATCTTCATGGATCTCATGAATCGCGTATTTCAGCCGTATCTGGATCAGTTTATTATAGTATTCATTGATGACATATTGATCTATTCCAAGAGCAGAGAGGAGCATAGCCGTCATTTGAAGACAGCACTGCAAGTACTACAAGACAAGAAGCTATATGCAAAATTCAGCAAGTGCGAGTTTTGGCTCGATAGAGTGGCATTCTTAGGCCACATCATTTCTAGTGATGGCGTCGAAGTTGATCCAAGCAAATTCGAGGTAGTGAAAGAGTGGCCAGTACCGAAGAGTGTTATCGAGATTCGCATTTTCTTGGGACTTGCTGGCTTTTATCGCAAATTCATCAAGGGATTCTTATCCATTGCAGTACCTTTGACATCTTTGACTAAGAAGAATGCAAAGTTTATTTGGGGATCCGAGTGTCAAGACAGTTTTGACAAGTTGAAGCAATCCTTGATTTCAGCGCCAGTATTAGCTATGCCATTAGGGCAAGGGGAGTATGTTCTTTATACTGACGCTTCTAAACTTGGTTTGGGCACAGTTCTTATGCAAAATGACCGAGTTATCACCTATGCGTCGAGGCAGCTGAAAATTCACGAGAAGAACTACCCTACTCACGATCTTGAGCTTGCAGCAGTAGTTTTTGCTTTGAAAATATGGAGACATTACCTTTACGGGGAGAAGTGCAAAATATTCACCGACCATAAAAGTTTGAAATACTTCTTCACCCAAAAGCAGTTGAATATGAGGCAGCGTAGATGACTCGAGTTAGTGAAGGACTATGATTGTGACATTAGCTATCATTCGGGAAAAACTAATGTAGTGGCGGACGCACTGAGTATAAAAGCCGCAGTTATCACTCATCTATCACTCCAAAGATCGTTGCAGTCCGAGATACAGCGGTTTGAGCTTACAGTGTATGATAGGGGCGAGGCCCATAATCTTGCCACATTATCAGTACAGTCGACTTTGAGAGAGAGAATTCGTGATGGACACTCCACTGATGAACAGTTGCAAAAATGGAGAGCTAGAGACGAAGCCAAGGGTCGGAAATTATATTCAGAGGAGGATGGTATAGTTCGTTATCGAGATCGGTTATGGGTTCCTAGTGACGATTCTTTGAGAGACCTTATTATGAAGGAAGCTCATGACACACCTTATTCCATTCACCCGGGTAGCACAAAAATGTACCAAGATTTGAAGTTGCTATATTGGTGGCCAGGCATGAAGAGAGACATTCTGAAGTTTGTATCCGAGTGTTTGACTTGCCAACAAGTTAAAGCAGAGCATCAAAGACCACCGGGGAGATTGAAGCCACTCCCTATTCCCGACTGGAAATGAGAAAATGTCACCATGGACTTTGTTGTGGGATTGCCAAAGATAGCTAAGGGATTCAATGCTATATGGGTGATAGTTGATTGTCTTACTAAAGCAGCGCATTTTCTACCTATCAAGACGACTTTCACCATGATTCAGTACGCCGACTTGTATATTCGAGAGATAGTTTGTCTGCATGGGATTCCTGTATCCATTGTTTCTGACAGAGATCCGAGATTCACGTCATCGTTCTGGAAAAGTCTACATGCAGCGATGGGGACCAAGTTATTATTCAGTACAACATTTCATCCTCAAACCGATGGACAGTCAGAAAGAGTTATACAGATTGTGGAAGATCTACTTCGAGCATGTGTTATTGTTTTCCAATGCAGTTGGGAAACAAAATTACCTCTAGTGTAGTTCACCTACAATAATAGCTATCAATCATCAATCGGGATGGCTCCCTTTGAGGCACTTTATGGAAGGAAATGTAGATCTCCTATTCATCGGGACGAAGTTGGTGAAAGAAGAGAGATTGGTCCAGACGTGATTGAAGAGACTACCGAACTTATAGTCGAAATTCACGATAGAATGAAGACGACACAAAGCCGATAAAAGAGTTATGTATACAAGCGACGGAGGGACTTGGAGTTCGCAGTGGGCGATCATGTATTTGTGAAAATAGCGCCTATGAAGGGTGTTATGCGTTTTGGCAAAAAAGACAAGCTAAGTCCAAGATTTATTGGACGATTGGGACACTAGCCTATAAAGAGGCATTGCCACCAACAATTTCAGGAGTTCATAATGTGTTCCATATTTCGATGCTGCGGAAGTACATGTCGAACCCGTCACATGTACTAAATTATGAACCTCTTCAATTAACTGCAAATATGACATATGAAGAAAGACCTGTTCAGATCTTAGCAAGGAAAGAAAGAAGATTGCGAAACAAAGTCATTCCAATATTCAAGGTCAAGTGGCTGAATATCTCGGAAGAGGAAGCTACTTAGGAAACCGAGAGGGACTTGAAGGGTTGCTATCCAGAACTATTCGGTAAGTTCTAATTTCGAGGACAAAATTTTATTTAAGGGGGGGAGGAATTGTAAGGTCCAAAATTAAGACGACGTAATCCAACTGCATGCAAATCTAGGAAATATGAAAAATGAGTAATTAATTGATTTTAATATCTAATTGATTATGTGACATACTTGTTTATATGCTAAATGAGATATTATTATCATCATTCATAAAATTGTATTTTAAGGAAATATTCAAGTTGCGATCGAGGAACGGAGACCGAGGGCTTAAAAATATAAAATGTTTTCATTAAATAATTGTTTTAAATTATGGGTGATGCTTTTTATTATTTTTGAAAATAAGGGGTTTTGAGGTGATTTTATACTTCGGGACGTAAATTTTATCGGTGATGGTTTTTCAACTAAAATACGAGCTTTATGGCAACCCGGCTAATAAATTCACAAATTTATTTTAACAAAAACTTTGTTAATATTTTTATTTAAATCCTAATTAGACTAATGGGCTTAATTTAATGGCTTGATAGGCCTAAGCCTAGTTAGCAAACTAATTAGCTATTCAAATTAAAGTTTTTTTAATCACCAAAACCCTCACTTTTGCATCTCAAATTCACGGCCACCCACTTTTAATTTCTGAAAACTCTCTCCCAACCACTCTTATCTCACGGCACACACAAACACACTTTGGGAAGGAAAAAACTCGAAGGGTTCAAGGAGATTCAAGCCTAGGTTGCGTCCCGTTGTTCGTCGTCAACAGTTTTTGTGCGTAAAAAATGCAAAGGCACGCCTATTCTTCTTTTCAAACCATCATCACATCATATTATATTTTTATGAATGAAAAGTTTTGAAATATGTAACACTTTGAATTATTTTTGTATGGATGGCTTATGTCAATATTTTTGCATGAACTTTCCTTCAAAATCCATGTGTTTGTATTGTTTAAGGGCTGCCATGACTTAAGGTATGATCACACACGGTTTTACATGAGTTTGGAAGCCTTAGAAACCAACAAAAACACAACGCACCCTCATCGATCACAATCTGGTGTGTAGTTGCTGCCAAGAATGCAAGGGTGCGGTTTTATGTCTTCACGGCTGGGCTTGGTGTGGCTCCTGTCCAGGGGCTAGCCAGGGAAGAGTCCTAGCCATGCTAGGACTCAAGCTTGAGGGATTGGGAGGAGTCCTTGACAGCATGGACTCCTACCCGAGAGTTGCGGTGAGGGACGCGCAGGTTCTGTAATTTACACAGACTTGTGGGCTCGGTCCAGTGGGCCTAGGCTGGGTCAAGGGGTGCCGTTAGGGTCCTAGGTAAGTGCACTAAGGGCTTGCTCAGGGGCTAGGTCGGCTGGCACGGTCCTAAGATGTTATGAAGAGTCCTTGTCCAATTAGGCACCTCTCGGCCAGCTTAGGGTAGAAGAGTAGGGGCTTGATTTTTTGTTTGGGGTAGTTTCCTTGGGATATTTGGGTCCAATAGGGTACTCTAGGCTGTTGTTCAGGGTTTGGATCAACATGGCTCGGGGGTGACTCGATAAAATCGAAAGATGGCTCGGGGGTGAAGATAAGGTGTCATGTTAGGGTTTCTATAATAAAATAAATTGAAAAAAACGGCTCACGGGGGTCGAATCATGGTTCATGGGGGCTAAAATAATATAAAAAGGCTAAATTTAGAATTTTGGAATTTTATATTAAAGTTTTGGATTTTCGGAATTAAAACGCCTACAAAACGTCAAATTTCGAATTAATTAAAAAACCTAGATTTTAAGCTAAATAAATTGTGAGAATTTTAATCTAGGCTTAAATAATTATTTGGGACATGTTAGAGTTAAGAAAACCAAGAAAATGTCAAAACGTAAAATGTCACGTCCAAGGGTAAAACGGTCTTTTTACACCAGAAAATTAGTAAACGTCATGGCAATGCCCTATTTGCTGTTTTATATGCTAATATGATTATGTAACATGTTTATGAATTTTTATATGTCGAAAGATGATTTTTAAATGTTCATGGATTATTAAGGGTTTAATTGGACATTTAAAAGAATGTTGCATGCTTGGTTTCAAAATAAAATGATATGATATACACGTTTTTATTAAGTGGTGATAACATGTTGAAGGACGTGAAGGGATTGTGATTACTACTTGTTGGAAATATCGTGAGGGTTATGGTTCCAGTGGGAGCCCGACGATCAAGTTTCTTTGGATACAGATATGAATAGGAATACGAATACGAATATGTTAATACGTAGGCCAGGGCCTAGTTGACCGGTGAGAGTGTTGTTGGTTTCCCCCGTCGCCCAGTACTGTGGTTTTCTTTAGATGGATCCATCGCCCAATACGATCAAGAATACGAGTCACTATCACGATCTGAATTCAACAAACATGAATATGAATATGAATATGGACATGGACACGAATATGGATATGATATGAATATGTGTATATGATATGTTTAAGAGTTTGGAAAAATGTTTAAGTTTAAAGTTTATGCATTATTAAGAAAATGATATTTTAAGTACAAGTATTTTTCACTGTTATATGTTAACTGTATTACGTATTACTTATTATCAAAGATAGGACGTGTTGAGTCTTTAGACTCACTAGGTGTGTATGATGCATGTGATATAAATAACTATGAGATTGGAGGTCTTGACGAGTGACTTGCTGGGCTGTCGGTGCACATAACCCGAGGACCAGCGCTTTCCGCATTTAAGTTTATGATTTTAAGTTAAAGATTTTTACAACATTTTATTTATGTTTTTGAGAGATTTTGAGAGGTTTAATATGGACTACACTTTTCAACATTTATTGCTTTTTAGGTTGGTAAAACGATTTACGATTTCGTGTTTGACTATTCCCTTGGATTTTCAGTTACTATTTGTATGCTTTATTTTAAAAATTGGTGCAAAATTATTTTTATGTAAGGGTATAGTTATGGGCCGAAAGTTGAGTAAAGAATTTTTTTTTTCCTAGTACTTTTGAAGAAAACGAATAAGCAGACGTCTCACTGTCGCTAATTAGCGACGGTGTAAGACAGAATGTCGCTAAGTAGCGACAGTAATAAACCGTCGCTAATTAGCGACGACTTTTGGCTTAAACCGTAGCTAATTCAGCTCACAATTACACAAAATGTAGAGGCCTAAAAATCCTTACTTGAAAATTTGCGGAAAATTTAAAATTTTTCTTTTAAAATAAATGGAGTGCCTCATTCATACCAAAAACTGATAAAATATTTAACGTTCAAAACAGCAGCGGAAGAAATTATTACTTGCCAAAATAACAAGTTAAAGTATTCAATAACTAATAAAATATTTGAGTATCAAAATGGCAAGTGCTGAAACTGAGGTCCTCGGGTGCCACTACTGCCGACTCGAGCTAGCTCACTGGTCCCCGCCCTCGATCCCGACATCATCAGTACCTACAACAATCAAGTCTAGTGAGTCTAAAGACTCAACATGCATATATCGTAAATAACGAGTAAATATAGTAAAATTGCATGGGAGTAAAATTTCATGTCATGAGGCATATCGTAAAATGTCGTGTCATGATTAATTATAATACGTGCATAGCTGAACTGAAAATCATAGTGAAACTGTTTGCTCCATGGATCCCTGTACTGAAATAGCATATAATAATTTTCTGTGAGATTATGGTCTACGCAAGTGGTCCCTGAACTGAACTGAACTGAGCTGACCGATACTGGTGACCGGACCGATACTGGGGATCGGATTTACGTCTGATCAGACTACTGCCACAGTACTGGGTGAAACAACTGAACTGACCGGTAACTGGTGACCGGGCCGATACTGGGGACCGGACTTAAGCATGATAGTAAAGTGACCACAAGCAATATCGCATAAATCTTAAAATTTGTATTTTTGCACGTAATATAATTAAATAACTGAATTAAATATCCTGTACCCATTTTACTGCTTGGATTGGATCGCTCCCAGGCTCGCTGCAACCTAAATATGCCATGAAAAATATGCAATAGATTTATGGGACCAAACTATACAATAACCTTAAAAAATGTGACAATTACGCCTACCGACTTCGTATTAAATCATGACTCCGAGCCAACCCGAACCAACACTGAACCATCATGTAGTCATGATTAAAATACGTCTAAAATGATCAAATAATGCTCCTAAAATGGTGAGGGCCGAAATCTAGGTGAATGGAGGCCAAAACATGAAACGCTCTTTCGAGAGTCAATTTGGCACATCGCACCGTAAATTCTCGTACGACCTCAAAAATGATCCGAATCACGAACGGTCAAAAACATGACCTTCCTAACTCGATGAGGCACTGTCCAGTCCAAGGCCATGGGCTAAAAGCCAACCAAGAACCCGGAACACGCCTCTGAACCGCGACGTCGCTTGCTGTCAAAAAAAAATACAGCAGCAGCGTCTTGATTCCTTGCGTCGTTTGCAAGACTTTTGGCCATTGGGGCTTGAACCACCGACCAGAGCCTCTCAACAACATCCCAAGGAATGATTTGAACCATGGCTAAGGGCCCTAGGCCAGCCACAATTCGCATCACACCAGCAACAACCGAAACGTTCCAACCGAGAACCAATTCTGCGCGTCGGGGCATTGTTCTTGTTTAGCTGTCACCGATCGTTCGAGTGGCCATTTAATTGACCAAGACACGATCTAGACATCTAGGGGCATGGTATGAACCGTGGCTAAGGGCCATAGGCCAACCAAGATCCACACCATTCCACAAAAGTCGAAACACACATGCTGTCAAAAATGATAAGCCGAAGGGTGCAGGGGCTGTTCTTGAGTATTTTGTAAAAACCGATTAACCAGGGACCAAGCCACCAAAAGGGCAACTTAGTCACGTCTTAGACATGCTAGGGAAGTGATCCAACCATGGCTATAAGCCCTTAGGGCAGCCAAGATCAGATTCATTTCCCTTTGACAGCAACATGAGAAAATCGAAACTCAATATGGCAAGAATGGGAAGCTGCTGTCATTTCTCGTTTCCAGCGGGTGTGGGGCTCGAATGAATGAACCAAAGTGATCCTAATACATCCTATTACATGTCTATAAGTCGCCTTGGGAGCCTGGAATCGAACCAATACCTGAAACCATCAAAACAAATGAAACCGTGAAGAGCATCATGAAGCCCGAAAATCTGCATCTTTTATTTTCTGAAAATTCTTGATAGATTTCGGTTTTTGCATGGAAATGATGATCATGTAATGTTAAATAATGATAATAGGACTTGATTGAAGAGTCAAGGAAGAACATATGCATGCCTGGTTTCGTTTGAAAGAAAAACGAAAAGAACGAGACGATCCGGCGCGGAGGAGGTGGAGCGTTTTCTTTTCTTGCTTGCTACTCGATTTTCTCTCCTAATTCTTGCTAGGATGCTCACGGTTTTTACACTATGAAATGCCTCTGAATTTCGGTCATGGGGGAGGGGAAGTGATGGTTAGGAGAGTGAGGGAAAATGAGTGCAATATAGGTGGAAAAAGCAAGACCAAGTCTCCATTTTATTTTTTTGAAATTTGAATTTTGGTTGCTAACAAATATTTGTTGGGGAGAGAAATGGATGGGGTGACCGATTCTTCATGCTAGACTAGGTTAGGATATTGGTTAATAATTAATTAATTAAGGTTAATTAATAATTAAAAAAAGTTATCATGCTAAAAAAATGACAAAGAATGGGTCAAAGGTGAATTGGCATATAATTGCTTATTCTACTAATGAGTGGCCGAAAAATCCACTAATAAATGGAAGAGAATTATTTTCTAATTAGTAAATTTATAACCCTTAAAAGCTTCACTAATCCTTTAATTAATTTAGTGAACTAACCCCTTAATTATTGAACTTAATTGAATTTACTTTCTACTCACCTCAAGTAACTTAAATAATTTCATAAACCTCCTTTTAACTTAAATTAACTTACTTGCTAGCTAAAATAAATTCCGGAAATTTTTTCTGAATCTTAAATTTTATCTCTAAGCTCCAACTCCAGTCCGGCCTCACTGAATTAACTGAAATGATAAAGTTAAACTACTACGTAAAATAATTAAATTTAAATACTCATGCAATAAAAATCATTTTAATTTAAATACTAGAATTATGCATGGCTTATACGTAGTCGAAGTTACGGGTTCTACAATCCTTCACCCTTAAAAGAATTTCGTCCTTGAAATTAAGACTCACCGAATAACTCAGGGTACCGACTCCTCATCTCTGGCTCAGACTCCCACGTAGCTTCCTCCTCTAAATGGTTGAGCCACTTGACTTTCACTCACTTAACCAGCTTGTTCCGAAGCTTCTTCTCCTGCCTGTCTAGGATCTGCACTGGCCTCTCCTCATAAGATAGGTTCGGAGTGAGCTGCAACGGCTCAAAATTCAGCACATGTGAAGGATTCGCCATATACTTCCTCAGCATAGAGACGTGGAACACATTGTGTACTCCGGCCAGATTCGGCGGAAGAGCCACACGATAGGCTAGCGTCCCAACTCTGTCGAGGATCTCAAATGGTCCAATGAATCTCGGGCTGAGCTTCCCTTTCTTTCCGAACCTCATGACACCCTTCATGGGTGCCACCTTCACAAAAACATGATCGCCCACTGCAAACTCTAAATCTCTCCTCCGCTGATCGGCATAACTCTTCTGTCGACTTTGAGCAGTCCTCATTCTATCACGGATCCGGGCTACTACATCAACAGTCTGCTGAATAATCTCTGGACCCAACTCTGCTCTCTCTCCTACTTCATCCCAATGAACAGGAGATCTGCACTTGCGACCATATAGTGCTTCATACGGAGCCATTCCTATAGACGACTGAAAGCTGTTGTTATAGGTGAACTCTACCAATGGCAAGTTCGACTCCCAACTCCCTGAGAAGTCAATGACGCAAGCACGGAGAAGATCCTCCAAGATCTGAATAACTCGCTCTGACTGCCCATCTGTCTGCGGATGGAAAGCTGTGCTAAACAGCAACTTCGTACCCATGGTCGAATGCAAACTCTTCCAAAACGAGGAAGTAAATCGGGGATCTCTGTCAGACACGATAGAAACTGGAATGCCGTGAAGTCGGACTATCTCTCGGATATACAACTCCGCATACTGAACCATAGTGAAAGTCGTCTTAATAGGCAAGAAGTGCGCTGATTTGGTAAGACGATCTACAATCACCCAGATAGCATTCGATCCTCTGGCTGACTTCGGCAATCCTGTCACAAAATCCATGGTAACGTTCTCCCACTTCCACTCGGGAATAGGAAGAGGCTTGAGCAAACCTGCTGGTCTCTGATGCTCGGCCTTCACTAACTGGCAAGTCAGACACTCGGATACAAATCGTCTGATGTCTTTCTTCATCCCAGGCCACCAATACAATAGCTGTAGATCTTTGTACATCTTCGTACTCCCTGGATGAATAGAGTACGGCGACATATGGGCCTCTGATAAGATGTCTGCTCGGATAGAATCACTGCTAGGAACCCATATCCTGTCTCGGTATCTCAGTATGCCGTCGCTGACTGAATACAAAACACTGCCCTTGGCCTCATCTCTCTGCTTCCACTTGGCCAACTGCTCATCTGCTGCCTGACCACTGCGAATACGGTCAAGAAGGGAAGACTGAATGGTCAAGGTAGATAGACGGGGAACTCTACCTCGAGGATAAGTCTCCAGATCAAATCTCTGCATCTCAAACTGAAGAGGTCTCTGAATCGTCAAATGAGCCATCACTGCGACTTTCTGCTCAATGCATCCGCAACTACATTAGCTTTCCCCGGGTGGTAGCTAATGTCATAGTCATAGTCCTTCACAAGCTCCAACCAACGCCTCTGACGCATGTTCTGCTCCTTCTGCGTAAAGAAATACTTGAGGCTCTTGTGGTTGGTAAAGATCTGGCACTTCTCTCCATACAGATAATGCCTCCAAATCTTCAAAGCAAAAACCACGGCGGCCAACTCTAGATCATAGGTAGGGTAGTTCTTCTCATGAGTTTTCAGCTGTCTAGAAGCATAAGCTATCACCTTCCCATGCTGCATCAATACGGTGCCAAGACCGAGCTTCGAAGCATCGGTATACAGAACAAACTCACCGGGCCCTGACGGCATGGCCAAAACTGGTGCTGAGATAAGAGCTTGCTTCAAAGTATCGAAGCTCTTCTGACACTCCTCGCTCCAAACAAATTTCACATTCTTCTTTGTCAGTGCTGTGAGTGGAACTGCAATCGAGGAGAATCCCTTGATGAACTTCCGGTAATATCCTGCTAGGCCAAGAAAACTGCGGATCTCGGATGCATTCTGAGGCACTACCCAATCTCTGACTGCTGCAACTTTCGCTGGGTCCACCTCAATGCCACTGCTAGAAACAATGTGGCCTAAGAACGCCACCTTCTCCAACCAGAATTCGCATTTACTGAACTTTGCGAATAGTTTGTGCTTCTGCAATGTCTGCAACACTGTAGTCAGATGCCTGCTGTGATCCTCCCGATTCTTGGAGTAGACGAGGATGTCGTCTATGAATACTATCACGAACTGATCGAGGTACGGCTGAAATACGCGATTCATGAGATCCATGAAGATCGCTGGCGCATTCGTCAAACCGAACGGCATCACAAGGAACTCGTAGTGGCCATAACGAGTCCTGAAAGCTGTCTTCGAAACATCAGCATCTCTCACTCTCAACTGGTGATAACCGGAACGCAGATCTATCTTAGAGAAAATCGAAGCTCCCTGCAACTGGTCAAACAGATCCTCAATCCTCGGAAGTGGGTATTTATTCTTCACTGTAACCCTGTTCAACTCCCGATAGTCAATACAAAGTCTCATCGAGCCATCCTTCTTCTTAACAAACAAGACTGGCGCGCCCCAAGGTGAGAAACTAGGGCGAATGAACTCCTTGTCAAGAAGTTCCTGAATCTGCTTCTTAAGCTCTGCCATCTCTGTCGGGGCTAGTCGATACGGCGCTTTTGAGATCGGAGCCGTACCTGGCATAAGCTCGATGGAAAACTCCACCTCTCTCTCAGGTGGAACACCAGAGACGTCCTCAGGGAAAACGTCTACGAAGTCTCTAACAATCGGAACATCTGAGGCTGACTGACTGGGTGCCTCGGGGACAGATATAAAAGTTGCTAAAAATGCCCGACACCCTCTATGCATGAGCTTTCTAGCCTGAACATATGGAATAATGCGCGGTAAAGGAAAGTACCTGTCCGGCTCAAATAAGAACTGAGTCATCCCAGGCGGTCGGACTAGAATGGATCTCCGCTGAAAGTCGATCAAAACTCTGTTCCGCGATAGCCAGTCCATCCCCAGAATGATGTCAAACTCTGGCATCGGCAATAAGATGAGATCCGCATAAACAAGATTTCCATGCAGCTCAAGGTCTATGTCTCGGATCACGCTGGTGGCGGTTATCTCCTCTCCCGAAGGCAATGACACCGAATAGGCTACATCTAGCCCGATGGTCTTAACTTTGAGAAAGTTTGCAAAGACCTCTGAAATAAATGAGTGGGTAGCCCCTGAATCTATCAGGGCTTTGGTAGCTGAGCCAGCTATGAAAATTCTCCCTGAAAGTTCGGAACACTAAGCTGAACCCAAATAATCACAAGAGCTAAGCTTATAGACATGCAAAGGTCACAGTTCTTCTAACTAAATCCCGAAAATAATACTGAGTAGAGCATGCAATCCTATCGCAATTCTAAGTTCAAAATCTTAATCCCGATTCCCAAAACATTGGAATGCAAATGTAACTTAAAGCTGTAAGGTACCTGTCATCAGCATGGTGTCAGGGTTCGTCTCCGCAGCATGGAGAGCAAAAACTCTGCCTTGGGTAGGCAGATTCTTCCGGGGGCACTGCCGTAGCATGTGGTCCGTGCTGCCACACTTAAAACATTTCCCTGAGCCAAACATGCATGCTCCCGGATGACGGCGTGAGCACTTGGGACAGACTGGGTGCTCAAAGGTCCTCGGGACGACACGTCCCTGCTGCTGCTGCTGCTGCTGCTCCTGCTGAGGTCCTCCTCTGTTCCTGGGCGGGCCGTGATACGGCCTCTTATGCTGATGCTGGTGCTGCTGAGGAGGAGGACGGCGGTGTGGTATCTGAACTGGTCGCTTTCCCAAGCGATCCCTCTCTATATCTCGCTGGTCCTGCTCTGCGGCCAGAGCTCTGGAGACGGCGACCTCGTAAGTAGTAGGGTCAGACACCCTAACATCACGGCGCAAGATCGGCCGTAAACCCACCAAGAAATGCATCAACTTGGCTTTAGCATCGTTCGCGATCAAGGGCACAAAGTGACAACCCCTCTCGAACTTACGGATGAACTCCGTAACCGTCAGATCCCCCTGTCTAAGGCTCATAAACTCCGTGGTCAATCGGGTGCGCACCTCATCCGTAAAATACTTGGAGTAGAATACCTCCGTGAAACGTGTCCATGACAGGGTAGCCAAGTTAAGGGCTACTGAAGCTCCTTCCCACCATAAGCGGGCATCTCCTCCGAACAGATAAGAGGCACAACGAACTCGATCTGCATCTCCAAGCTCCATGAACTCGAAAATAACCTCGAGGGACTTGATCCAGCCCTCGGCAACCATGGGGTCCGTCGTCCCAGAAAACTCCTTTGGACGCATCTTCATGAATCTCTCGTATACTGCCTCAGGCTCTGTCGGCCTGGTCGCCACAGCATTGTTCTCCGCAAACTGCGCGAAGAACCGAGTCATCCCAGCTAGCATCTGGGCATTCATGTCCGGTGGTGGTGGAGGTGGTAAGTCTCTCTCCTGCCTCTGCTCCTCCCTGTCCTCCTGGCGAGGCTCCTCATTTATAGTGCGCTCGAGAATGCGTCTAGGGGGCATACTGTTCCATACATAACCCATACGTAACTAACATGCATAATTCCATAATTTATTTAAATTTAAGTACTGAACAATAACATAAATATGGAAGTAAAACATTTCATGTAAACATGCTGTTAAATAATTCATGCTTTAAATAAAATGCGTAACTGTAAAACTTACAGACCGACGACGTGACTTCATGAGCTTCTCGCGGTCAGTAGTAGTGCAACCCTTTACAGAACCATTGCTCTGATACCAGATGTAGAGGCCTAAAAATCCTTACTTGAAAATTTGCGGAAAATTTAAAATTTTTCTTTTAAAATAAATGGAGTGCCTCATTCATACCAAAAACTGATAAAATATTTAACGTTCAAAACAGCAGCGGAAGAAATTATTACTTGCCAAAATAACAAGTTAAAGTATTCAATAACTAATAAAATATTTGAGCATCAAAATGGCAAGTGCTGAAACTGAGGTCCTCGGGTGCCACTACTGCCGACTCGAGCTAGCTCACTGGTCCCCGCCCTCGATCCCGACATCATCAGTACCTACAACAATCAAGTCTAGTGAGTCTAAAGACTCAACATGCATATATCGTAAATAACGAGTAAATATAGTAAAATTGCATGGGAGTAAAATTTCATGTCATGAGGCATATCGTAAAATGTCGTGTCATGATTAATTATAATACGTGCATAGCTGAACTGAAAATCATAGTGAAACTGTTTGCTCCTTGGAGCCCTGTACTGAAATAGCATATAATAATTTTCTGTGAGATTATGGTCTACGCAAGTGGTCCCTGAACTGAACTGAACTGAGCTGACCGATACTGGTGACCGGACCGATACTGGGGATCGGATTTACGTCTGATCAGACTACTGCCACAGTACTGGGTGAAACAACTGAACTGACCGGTAACTGGTGACCGGGCCGATACTGGGGACCGGACTTAAGCATGATAGTAAAGTGACCACAAGCAATATCGCATAAATCTCAAAATTTGTATTTTTGCACGTAATATAATTAAATAACTGAATTAAATATCCTGTACCCATTTTACTGCTTGGATTGGATCGCTCCCAGGCTCGCTGCAACCTAAATATGCCATGAAAAATATGCAATAGATTTATGGGACCAAACTATACAATAACCTTAAAAAATGTGACAATTACGCCTACCGACTTCGTATTAAATCATGACTCCGAGCCAACCCGAACCAACACTGAACCATCATGTAGTCATGATTAAAATACGTCTAAAATGATCAAATAATGCTCCTAAAATGGTGAGGGCCGAAATCTAGGTGAATGGAGGCCAAAACATGAAACGCTCTTTCGAGAGTCAATTTGGCACATCACACCGTAAATTCTCGTACGACCTCAAAAATGATCCAAATCACCAACGGCCAAAAACATGACCTTCCTAACTTGGTGAGGCACTGTGCAGTCCAAGGCCATGGGCTAAAAGCCAACCGAGAACTCGAACGACGCCTGAGAACAACAGCACACTTGCTGTCAAAATTACAGCAGCTGCACACTTGCTTTTCTTGTGTCGTTTTTGAGACTACCGGCCATTGGGGCTTGAACCACCAACCAGAGGCTCTTACCAACATCCCAAGGAATGATTTGAACCATGGCTAAGGGCCCTAGGCCAGCCACAATCCAAACCACACCATGAACAACCGAAACTTCCCCACCGAGAGCCAAACCTGCGCGTGGGCTGTTGTGATTCATTTGTTGTCTCATGTCGTTCCAGTGGCCATTTGATTGACCATGGCACGATCTAGACATCTAGGGGCATGGTATGAACCGTGGCTAAGGGCCCTAGGCCAACCAAGATCCATACCATTCCAAGAAAAAATCGAAACACATGTGCTGTAAAATGGAAGGCGCCGAAAGGATGTTGTAATGTTCTTGAGTTTTAATTTAAAAACCGATTTACCATGGACCAAGCCACCAAAAGGGCGACTTAGTCACGTCTTAAACATGCTAGGGAAGTGATCTAACAATGGCTATAGGCCCCTAGGGCAGCCATGATCAGATCCATTCCCTTGGACAGCAGCAACCGCTTTTTTTTTTTCTTTTCGAAGACCCAAGTGGCAAGAATGTTA
Source organism: Primulina huaijiensis (assembly GCF_012295235.1). Lineage (NCBI taxonomy): Eukaryota > Viridiplantae > Streptophyta > Magnoliopsida > Lamiales > Gesneriaceae > Primulina > Primulina huaijiensis. The sequence continues at coordinate 7,338,398 of NC_133313.1, forward strand.
AGTTGCTGTCATTTTCGTGTCTTCCAGCGTGCATGGGGTTCAAAGAATGGACCAACATGGTCCTAATGCATCCTATTACAGGTCTAGATGTCGCCTTGGGAGCCTGGAATCGAACCAATACCTGAAACCCACAAAGCAAAGCAACCCGTGAAGCACAAGAGAAAACCGAAAAATTCTGCATGTTGCATTTTCTGAATTCTCTTGATGTATTTCGGTTTATGCATGAAATGATGATCATAAATCATAAGAATAATGATAGTATGACTTGATTGAAGAGTCAAGGAAGAATATATGCATGCCTGGTTTCGTTTCGAAAGAAAAACGAATGAATAAGACGACTCGGCGCGGAGGAGGTGGAGTGTTCTTGCTACCTTGTTCTTCACTCGATTTTTCTCTCTTAATTACACTGATAATCTCACGGTTTTTCTACTCTGATAAGGCTCTGAATGTGGTGGAGAAGGATGGGGAAAGATGGTTTGGAGAGTGAGGGGAAATGAGTGCAATATAGGTGGAAAAAAGCAAGACCAAGTCTCCATTTTATTTTTTTGAAATTTGAATTTTGGTTGCTAACAAATATTTGCTGGGGAGAGAAATGGATGGGGTGACCGATTCTTCATGCTAGACTAGGTTAGGATATTGGTTAATAATTAATTAATTAAGGTTAATTAATAATTAAAAAAAGTTTTCATGCTAAAAAAAATTACAAAGAATGGGTCAAAGGTGAATTGGCATATAATTGCTTATTCTACTAATGAGTGGCCGAAAAATCCACTAATAAATGGAAGAGAATTATTTTCTAATTAGTAAATTTATAACCCTTAAAAGCCTCACTAATCCTTTAATTAATTTAGTGAACTAACCCCTTAATTATGGAACTTAATTGAATTTACTTTCTACTCACCTCAAGTAACCTAAATAATTTCATAAACCTCCTTTTAACTTAAATTAACTTACTTGCTAGCTAAAATAAATTCCGGAAATATTTTCTGAATCTTAATTTTATCTCTAAGCTCCAACTCCAGTCCGGCCTCACTGAATTAACTGAAATGATAAAGTTAAACTACTACGTAAAATAATTAAATTTAAATACTCATGCAATATAAATCATTTTAATTTAAATACTAGAATTATGCATGGCTTATACGTAGTCTAAGTTACGGGTTCTACACAAAACCTGTGAAGTTATACAACACATTTACTTCGTCATTAATGTAAACTATGCAGTTATATATAAGCTATTACTTCTGCACTTTACGAAATCGATAACGTAGAAGACGTTGTTTTACTTCGGCATCGGTCTAATTCCGGACTGGTTTTCCCTCGTTGAACCGACCAAAGACTTTGCTAATTTCTTGGATACAATTTCGGTGATAATGCGAAGTAAAATGGTATCCTATTACTTCACTTGCGTCTACTTCGGCAATTATCTACCTATGACTTAATTAAATATGCGAAGTAAATCAAGGAAATTCTACTAGGGGGAAAATCTGGTCAAAGTAAGATATGTGATGTCACTATCATTACTCAAAGATATATCGCATCGTTATCGAATTTATTTGCAACTCTCGATATATCAATAGTTGTAAATTCGATCGAAATATATGATTGAAGAGACCATATTCTACACTAACCATAACTTATTGGTTCTTATAGGCACTATCAGTGATACCTAGGAGATAATGGGGCGATGCTAGAGGCTCTTACTATAACCTGATGGATGCGACCAGACTTGAGTTCTGACATTTTTGTGGTCAAAGGGTTGTGCACAAATGAGGCCAATTAAGGTAAGCCCATATAAGAAACAAGTGTTGTTTCAAATCACCTGACTTGAATGAACCGACGACTAGCTGTATCTCTGAACCATTGATGGTCATACAAGTAGATTCGAAGTTTTCATTGAGATAGTCCAATTCACGTAATTGAATTTGGTGACTGTAGATTGATAGAGATCAAGTGTATTCCTTATAAAGGATAGATTTCATTTATTGGAAGTGGTGAAAGTTAGCTTGAATGTTAATTTTGTGAAGAGAGTGGAATTGACAAATTTAGTGAAGGGGTTCACAAAATAGGAAGCTGCAAAAAATGAACAATGGAAATTTTCGTCTTTGACATTTTGATTTTTCACTATATGAATGAGATTTGTACCTTTGATACTTTGGCGGTGTCTGATCGTCAATGATAGTCATAATGAGTTCACATTTATTTAATGAGTTCGTTTGGAACTTGCTGATTGAATAATTATTGAGTAGTTTTGAATACAATATTAAATTCTCATGAAATATTCTATAGAAATCTAGAACTACTGAACTAATTAAATAATAGTTGTTTATTTAAATTATAATGTTTTATTAAAAGTTGATAATCATTTGAATATTACATGAATTTCCAAAAGTTGTCAAAAACTACATAGTTTTATAATAACACATAGGAGTTTCTCCAATGGAGAAAAACTTGATAAGAGTTTTATTAAAGGAGAGTCCTAGTCAGACTAGGATAAAAAAAACTTTGATATTATTAATAGATGTAATCAATAGTTGAAAAAAATACAAGACAACACAAGTTACATTCAAAAGTCAAAAACACTCCCTATCAAACATGAGTTAAAATATGTGAGGGCCCTAATCAAACAAAAGGCAAAATACGTGAGAGTTGCATTAGAATGCAATTGAGCTTTATCTTTTGAAAATTATGATTGACAGATATTATTCGAAATCATGATTTAGTAATTGGGCATTGCGTACTCATTAAGGAAATAGGATTTCCCCATTTTCATTAGAGAATGGTGAAAAAGTCAAAATAGTATGAAGTAATTCTAAAATAGTAGGAAGTAATTCTAAAACAAAATTCCATATTTTATATCTTATAAAATATTTTAAAAATGCTGGTGACATTTATTTTGTTTCATTTTCAGTGTATTTACGATGTCATCGTGAAATCCATTACATGTTATTCTCGATCAAAACAAACTAACCAAACCTAACTACCACGATTGTATAAGAAACCTAAAAATCATTCTGAACTCCAAGAAGATAACATATGCACTCAAAAAGGCACATCCAAAAGAGGCAGCTGTCAATGCCCCTACTGAGGAATTGGCTAAACTTGCTAAATTGTGGGATCATGATTTACAAGCCAAGAGACATGTTGCTTCTGTGTTAAATGAACTGCTATAACGTCCAAAAGTCAACCCACGTAAACCACATGCATGAAAATGATCTAAATTGCTTAATTATTTAATTTAATTGATTTTAAATGTTTACTTGATGTATATTATATGATTATAGGTCTGATTGCATGATTAAATGATTGGATTGCATTCTTTTATGAGAATTAAGGATTTTATCCGAACATTCGATAATAGGCTGGGGAAAGGAGAACAGGGACGACCAAGATAAAATATTTTCAAAGCTTATTAATATGATTAACTTTTTCTAAAAAAACAGTAAGGTCCAAATTATTTCATGAGACAAGCATTATTTTATTTGGGAAGCCGGTTTTAGGAAAACGAGAGATTTTTAAAGGACCAAAAGTATTATTTTTGAAAACTTATTTTTATAAATATTTATTTTTCAATTTAATAGGTGTTATTGGGCCTAATTTACCTAAGATTAATAGGCCCAATTGCTCCTAAACCCAAAAGCCCAAAACCTAAGGGTATTAGCATGCAAATTTTAAATCTATAAAATAGAAAATCTAAGGTTCTAAGCCTCCATATCAGCCGAAAATTTCTCACACAACACACACCATATTTTCGAAAATTTGAGGAGGAAAAAAAAGAGTCTTCGTCGCCCACTCGTCTCCCTTCGCAACCCACGCCAACGATCGCATATTCGAGTGTTAAAATCATGCTTCTAAACTTCTTTGACGCACCATTCAAATCATATTATGCTTGTTTTATTTATTTTTGCATGAAAAATATTTAAACACGATTCGTTTAACGATAGAACAATATTTTCAAAGTTTTAATGATTTTACGCTTGTTTGAAAAATGTTAGGATCGGTTGAGAGTGAAAAAGTGTTTAGAGGGGTGGGAAAAGTTGAATAAACACTTTAAAATTTTCACAACTTCTCCGATTTATGAATCAGTTTGGTGTAAAACTTAATTCGCGAATCTTGTTGTCAATGTCAATCAATTAACTTGATAAAAGTGCGGACATAACTGAAAGACATATAGAATAAACTAATAAGGAATGAACACAAGATTTTTGGATGTTCGGAAATTTCAAAGACTCCTACCTCACCCCTTCTATCTCGAAGATAGGATATTCACTAAAAAACTTTGATCTATACAATGAATTGTACAAACCCACTTCAGTTTGGACTTAACACTGCCACGACTGAAACTCTTAGTATCAAATACAACTTATCAGTACTTAACTGATATATAAATTTCTTAGCACAACTGATCTCTACAAGATTGAATAATATAACAATAAGTGTTTTTACTTTAAGCTCAAAGTATAGCCTGAAAACTATGAATGTGAATAATAATCGTGATCTTTTGAGAACTTAGCAAACTTTTTGACTTGGTAACTTCGTAACTGGATTGTTGTTCTTCAGCTGATCTTTCTCAGCTATTTATAGGCTTTGTTTCGAACGGTAACAATGAATGAATTTTGAATCTTTATATCCGTTGTATAGCCACGTCAAAATTCTTCTAACATTCGTACACTGTAGCTTTTCTGAAATGTGGCGTTCCCACTAAACGTTGCAGTCTGCTTTTTTACGACTGTTGGTTGATGGGTACATTCCTTAACTGATGATGTGTCAAACTGATTCATCAATTGTCATAACCGATAGGATTAACTAGTTGTTGTCTAACTAACTAGTCTTAACTGATTGTTGTGTAACTGACCAGTCTTAACTGATCGTCCAGTTGACTACACAGTTTAGTTGGCTGAGTTGAGTTCAGTTGCCTTTGATTATAAACTAATTAATCTTCAGTTCGGGCAACTATCAGTTTACGAATCTTCAGTTTAGTTACTTTCAGTTTTCTCGATCAATTTAATTTTGTCAAACTCCGAACTTAAGATCTCAACACAAAAAGTTATGATTCCTAAGACACGCTGCCAATAAGAGGTGTTTAAAGGACGAGAAAAGAGTAGTTAAGGGACAAAACGAGGGCTGGAGTCGAGCTTGGCTAGGAAGAAACGATCCTAGGGTTTTCAACAGGAGGGCCACGCAATTATGGGCTCGGCTTGGTGCATGGTGGCGTGCGGCTCGGTCAGGGCTCGGGTAGGGGCTGTGCTGGATGTGGTTCAGGGTTAGGAAGTGTCCTAACAAGGCTAGGATTTGTGGATAGTAGCTAGGGAAGAGTTCACAAGGGGTAGGACTCTTCCCCACCACGCGGATGGAAGGCTGTGGCTAGGGCTCACCGCAAGGTTAGGGCAGGCTAGGATGGTCCAGTAGGATCTAGGGAAGATGGTTAGGGGTATAAGCAGGGCCAGGTACAGCCGTGGTTCGTAGTGGCTCGAGGGGAATGAGGACCGTGACTTGGAGAGGGGAATAGGACTGCGAGGGTTTTGACAGGGGCTTGGGCTAGTTCGTGCTTGTCTAGGCTAGGTCGGTTAGGGTCCAGGAGGGTCTGTGAATGGTCTGGTCCATGATGGCTCGGCGGTGGCTCAAGGGATTTTAGCCGTGGCTCAATATAGATAGGCTAGGGGTCGAATTTTGGCTTGGTGAAGGGAAGGGCTTGAACCATGGTCCTCGAGGGTCGATTCATAGTTCACGAGTGTAGTTTAGGTTTGAAAATGATATGATTAAAGTTTGGGATTTAAATATTTAAGTTTGAATGATTTTAGAAATTAAATGCTTCACGGTTTAGTAATTAAGGAATTAAATCAAAAAGCCCGATTTTACGTTAAATAAAAATATTAGAAGACAAATATAAGCTTAAAGAATTTTTGGGATAATCTCGAGTCAACAAAAGTGAGAAAAAGTTAAAATCGAGAATTTTAGAGTCCAAGGGTAAAATGGTCATTTTATGCCCCGGATTGTACTAAAGATATGACAGTGTCCCGAAAAATGATAACGCATGCTAAATGATTTTTCAAAATGTTTACGATGAAAATATGAGATTTTATAATTTATGATAAAGCTGTATAATTTTTACTGTTAAAATGCTATTTTTTCAAATGTGGAAAGGACACGATACTTGATTATTAAAAATAAAAAGAAAAATATTTTGAAAGATATGAATTGACTGTGACATAAATGATATGATATATGATTTTTGAGAATATCGTGAGGGAGAAGGTCCCAAAGAGAGCCCGTTTACGGGAGGAAGGCACATAAGAAGCCCAACGATCGTATTTCCATTTTACGTCGGTGCCTAGTGCCCGTCCCCATGCGCAATGGTGAGCTAAGACTGATCGGTCGACTATAGGATACAGCTAGTCATTTTCAAGGATCAAACTTCACCCAAAACTGAAACGTCCGCTACTCGTTTTCTTAAAAAGTACTTGTAATATTTTTTTTTTCAATCATGCATTCGGCCGAACCTACCCATTTTTAGATATATAAAATTTTTGAAACCATTTAAAAATAAAATGTAACGTCCCGAAAATTTGAAGGTCCACGTGAACCACATGCATGCAAGTTATTAAATTTCTTTGTTATTTTATTAAATTGTTTTAAAGTATTAAATGCATGTTTATTTCATTAAGTTGTGTTTTAGTTCGTGAGTTATTTAAAGTTCATGCATAATTATTTCATAATATAATTTATTTCATGAAATTTTAAAGGTTCATGCATTAAAGATTTTTAAGTTGCATTTCGCGCTCGAACGAGGAATGGAGACCGGAAAATTTTCAGAAAAAATGATTTTATTACAAGATTAATTTTTATTAATTATTATAAGATGTTTTAAATGTATTTTTCAAGAATTAGGATTTATTGGGTATTTTTACCCGTATGATTTTAATTTTTTACTGTGTGCAAATTTTATGGAATCGAGTGACTTTTTGCTGGTTCGGCTAATATTTTCAAGAACTTTCCAAAACGAAATATTTTTCGGGAGTGTGTTTAGATTTAATGGGCCTACTTTTAAGCTTATTGGACTTAACTATCTTTTAAACCTTTAATTAACAATTTAAGGCCCATTAGTCAATTATTAACAATTTAAATAATACATGATTGTCATTAACCTAAACCTACCCTACCCTACCCATAGCAGCCGTCACCCCTCTCCAACCATACAATTCTCATCGCTTTTGCACAGCTGAAAACTCAAGAAATCTTCGGCCATGGATTCTTCTTGCAAAGGAAAAATTCTCACGGGTCTCCCTCGCATCGTTCTTGCTCTTCAAACATCTAAGGCACGCCATGTACCATTATTTCTGCATCACGCATGTTATATATTGCTGTTATGTGTAATATTTTTGTAAGGAATGCCGATCCAGCGTACAGCATGAAGTTTCCCTCGGTTTTTCTCTTGTCATGTATTCTTTCATTGTTTAACCACTCACGTTTTCGGTAATATGTGCAAGGGGCTGCTGTGATGTGTTGATTAAGAGGCTGAGAATGGTGTCAAGATGGGTTTGTAGGGGCAACACCGATCGTGTATGCTGGGAATGGGAATTTCGAAAGGCTGTAGCGTAGGTTTCTCGCGAGGGGTTGGGAAGATCTGCGGTGGGAGGAGTGTAAGCAGTGAAGGGTTGGTTTCAGGACTTGAACCTGTCTCCGATGGGACCGAACCTTGGCCTGGAAAGACCCTAAGCACCGCTGGTTGAACCCTAGGACAGCACGAATGGATCGAGTGCAAGGGAGTGGCGGTTGAGGTGTTTCGGTTACTAGCATGTGTGCTTAGCGTGTAGGCTGCTTGAGGGATGGAGTTATGTTTTCTTTGAGTCCAAAAGAGTCATAGGGTTGTCTAGGATAAGCTGAGCAAGGGCTGGTCCGAATAGTTTTGGGGTAGGAAGGAAAACGTGACTTTGGTGCTGCATGGGGATTACGGATGTGGGTAAGAAGTTGAGTCCAGCACCTTGCAGGTCCTGTCGAGAGGTTTGGGGGCTTAGTTTTGAGGTTTTTAGGGCCTTTTCTGGGTTGATAAGGCGTGGTAAAGATTTGGGAGAATTTCGGTTATTTATCGAGTCGATTTGAATTAAAACGGGGACTCCGGTCCAAGTTTTAATACGAATCAATTAAGTTTGAGTATGAGCTCGAGTTTACGTGTAGGAATGCTTATAAAAATGTTTTGGGACATTTTAAGGAGTTTGGTAAGCTTCGGGTAAATTTTAGAGGTCCAGGGGTGAAATGATAATTTTCGGGTTTCTAGGGGTAAAATGGTCATTTTGCACATGGGGTGAGATTTTAGTCCTGACAGCGCCCTGAGCACAAATTTATGATATTTTAAATGTTTATGCATCATGATCAGGATTTTAAGATTTTATGAAGATATACGTCGTATGCTTGAATTTAAAGAAAATTGCGTTGGTGCATGATTTTTATAAGTGATGAAAATGATAATGTTTTGAATGACGGGAATTAGTTGTGGCTATCGAAGTATATGTAAATGTTTAAGACGTATGTGTAAATGCTGATGATGAGGCCTAGGCACAGTGGATGGGTGATCCTGTCACTGATGTCCGACAGCCGCTGGGTACCGCGGTTCTAAGTATGATGGATCCATCGTAAATGATGATGTACGATAGTCACCTCTAATGAACTGAATTCACCAATGATAAATCATAAATGATGAATGATAAATGATGAATGATGAACGATAAATGATAAACGATGAATGATGATTAACGATGAGCTATTTTGACACGTCATGATTTTACACGACACTTTTATGTTACGTTTTTAAAGTTCATGAAAGGTATGTTGAGTATGATATTTTTCACTGTTGTGTGCTATGTATATGTATTTGCTATTAATGGTGCAGGTGTTTTGAGTCTTTAAACTCACTAGGCGTGTGTGATGCAGGTGAGCTTAATGATGAGCGGGCTGGAGGTGCCGAACTCTGAGTAGGCAGACCTGGTGCGACGACACGACCCGAGGACCACACGTTTTTCCGCATTATGATTTATGAGATTGAAAAGAAATAAACATTTTTACACGTTGATGATTTTAAGATTTTTATTTTTTTTAGGTTATTTTAAACTGCACGATTTTACTGTCAAATTTTTAAGATCATTTTTAAATATTATATTTTCTGTAGATCGCATGCATGCGAAACGTTTAAATGTTATTTCGAAAATGTGAGCTTTAAAAAAAATATATATTTCCGCACTTTTAAAATTAGTAGACGTTTCATAAACTAACCAACTATTATTGAAAATCCATAAGAAAGTATTTAAAACATAAAATCCTGAACGTCAACCAACCTAAAATCATAAATCATAAAAATCTTTAAGTAATCATAAATCATAAACATAGTTTTATTTGCAGAAAACTAGCGACGATCCTCGAGTTGTGTGCACCTTCAGTCTAGAAAGATCAACAATCAAGACCTCCATTGACATTAATCACATGCTCACCTGCATCGATAACATCTAGTGAGTTTATTGACTCAGCAAACCTTAACCATGATAACAAGTAATACATATACATCCATATGCAACAGTAAAAAAACTTTTACTTAAAATAACTTTTCATGAACATAAACTTTAACATTTTTCTTTCAACATATCATAGCATATTTTCCTTTCATCATATACGTATACGTTTCCCTTTTTATTCAATTCAGGTCCTCAATTGTGAGTTTTGTATTAGCTGAAGGTCGATAGATCCATCTACGTATAACCATGGTACCAGGCGGCGGTGACATCAGCGACACTCTCACTCGTCAACTGAGCTTTGGCCTTACATATCATCATATCATCGTTGTAATGCCCCTAAAATTTAAAGGTCCACGCGAACCACATGCATTTGAGTTATTAAATTCTTTGTATTTTAACTAAATGTTTTAATTACATTAATTAATTATGTTGCGCATATTTACATGTTTAAAATATATTTTTCTACATGGTTGCATTAAAATGTATTTTTAAAGAATATTCGAGTTGCGATCGAGGAACGGAGACCGATGGCTGAAAAATAGAAAATGATTTTATTAAATAATTGTTATTAATTATTTAAAATATGGGTGATGCTTTTTATTATTTTTGAAAATAAGGGGTTTTGAGGTGATTTTATACGCCGAGACGTAATTTTTATCGGTGTTGGATTTTCAACAAAAAATACGAACGTTTTGGCAACCCGGCTAATAAATTAAAAAATTTATTTAAACAAAAACTTTGATAATATTTTATTAAATCCTAATTAAGACTAATGGGCTTAATTTAGTGGCTTAATAGGCCTAAGCCTAGTTAGTAACTTAATTAGTATTTAAAATGTTAATCACCTAAAAACCCTACCCACAATTACACGCCACTCTTCAGAATTTGCACCCCATTATTTTGCAAACCACATGGCACACACTCACAATTGAAGAAGGAATTTTCAGAATTCAAAGGGAGACTTCATAGCCTTCGTCTCCTCGTCCCGTTCTTCGTCGTCAACGATTATTCGAGCGTATAATGCGCAAAGGCACGCCATATTTCTTTCTTTCAAACATCTATCACACCATAGTATTTATTTAATTGAGTTTTACGCAAAAATCAAGTGCCATCATGTTATATTTTCGTATATGCTTCATAAGTGATTTTTAAGGGTTGGATTTTCATTCCAAAACATGTCTATTATGTGCCTAAAGGGGCTGCCATGAATTAGGATGATATAAGACATGTTTTACACGAGTTTGAGGCCTTAGACACACCCCACACACGCAGCAAAAAACAAAAGAAACAAGCTGGTAAAACGTTGCTGTCATGGTGGGGAGGAGAGGTTCGGTTGTTGGGTTTTGTGGCTTTGCTTGGTGTTGTCTTGGGACCAAGGATAGCTAGGGACGTGGGTGAGTCAATGGAAGAGTCCTAGCCACGCTAGGACTCGAAAACCAGGGGCTGGGAGGAGTTCTTGTTGACAAGGACTCCACCCAAGAACAAGTTGTGTAAGTTGCGTAGGTTGGCAGCTGTTGCAGGGAGGAAGGGGCTCGGCCTGGGGGCACTGGGTTGGGCTAGGTCGAGGGGTTAGGGTCCTAGGAGAGTGCTTGAGGGGATGGTTCAAGGGCTGGCTCGATGGTTGGATGGCTAGCAACAGAAAACAAGAGTCCTAGCAAGAGTGAAGTTCTCGGCCATGACAGGTGCTGCTGGTGTAGCTTCAGTTTCAGGGGCTGGGGTCGAGGCTTATGGGTTCTAAGGGTTCCGAAGGGTCCCTAGAGGGGCTGGTCATGAGTGGGTGAAGGGTGGCTTGACATGGCTCGAGCTAATCACAAAAACGTGGGGGAGAAGCTCATGACAGCAAGTGAGGCGAGAAGTTGCTATCAAGCTTCAGTGGTTTGCTGCTCACGTCCAGGTGCTTAGGTTGGTCTGGGCTTGGTTTAGGTGTGGTCCAGGGAAGGTTATGGTCATGAGGGGTCAATGGTTAGACGGCTGGAAGAGTCCTAGGCAACTAGGAAACCCAATTCAACATGGACACTACAAACACACACACGCATGCACTTGGGGTCGAGTTCCAGAAGTGTTTTGTTCGGGTCAGGGCTGGTTTTTCGGGCTGGGATTTTTCAGGAGGGTCCCTAGGTGGGTTGGCTAGGTTTTGGCTCAAGGTGGCTTGGGCGTGGCTCGAGTAAATTAGGAGATGGCTCGGTGTGTTCGATAATGTGTTAAAAACGAGATTTTAATAACTAAAATTGAATCCATGGGTCCACGAGGGTGGCTCATGACTTGGAAGGGTAGAATAAATCTTAAAAATGTTATGTTTAAAATTTGGGATCAAAATAACGAGTTTGGATTTATTCGGGATTTAATTGCCGCACGAAACGCTAATTAACGAGTTAATTAAAACGCATAGTTTTAGGCTTTATAAAATTATGAAAAATTAGGTTTAAACTTAAATAATTATTATAAGTCTAAGTTTTTAATTTGGGAATTTTATATTAAGTTTTGGTTTAATTCGGGATTAAAACGCATTAATACGTCACATTTAAGGATTAATTTCAAAGTCCTCGATTTAGGCTAAATAAAAATATGAGAAAATTTATGTAGTCTTAAATAACTATTTTGGACATGTTAGAGTCAATAAAATTAAGAAAAAGTCAAAAACGTAAAATTATACGTCTAGGAGTAAAACGGTCTTTCACACCTAAAAAAATTGTAAACGTCATGGCAGTGCCCTGAATGCGGTTTTATGTGCTAATATGATTATTTTCTATAGTTATGGATGTTTATGGAATTTATATGTTAAAATTATATTTTAAACATTTATGAGATTTTATATGTTAAAATGATATTTTAAATGTTTAGGGAATTTTATATGTTTATGATTTAATATGCCAAAATGTTATTTTAAATGTTTTGATGTTAAAAAGATTATTTTTAAATGTTTATGAAATGTTCATGATTAAATTATGATTTTTAAATGTCTATAGGATTTTTATGATTTAAGGTTGACATTTAAAAGACATGTTGCATGCTTGGTTACAAAAATAAAAAAATGATATGTTATGGATGATTTTTATAAGTGATGAAAATGTAAAATGTTGAAGGAAGTGAAGTAATTGTGACTAATTCGTTAATAATGGCGATGTCGTGAGGGTGATGGTCCCAGTGGGAGCCCGACGATCGTGTTTCCATTATTGCGAATATGAGGTTATGAGGTTTGAGGAAGAATGGGAATATCGTGAGGGGAGAAGGCCCCAGAGGGAGCCCATTTATGGGAGAAGGCCCCAGAGGGAGCCCCGACGATCGTATTTCTATTCGATCATGTTAGGCCAAGGCTCAGTTGACCGGTGAGAACGTCGCTGATGTCCCTGCCGCCCAGTACTGTGGTTATATGTAGATGGATCCATCGATCATGTCATGTCATGTCATGTCAGGAAAGTCACAATTAACGATCTGAATTCAACAAAGGAAAAGGAAAATGTTTATGATCATGATAAAAGGTTTTATGTCATGTTTTGAGGAAAAAGAAAAGGTTAAGGTTTATGTTATGCATGCCATGAAAATGTGTATGTTTAAAGTTGATACTTCATTATGAAAATGTTTTTATGCATCATAAAAAGGTTTACGAAAATGTTCATGTTTGAAGTTTATGCATCTTCATGAAAACGATATTTTAAGTACAAGTATTTTTCACTGTTGCATGTGTTTTATACGTATTACTTGTTATCAAGAATATGACGTGTTAAGTCTTTAGACTCACTAGGTGTGATTGATGCAGGTGTTTATGTTAAAAATGTTATGGGAGGTCTTGATGGTTGACCTGACTGGACTGAAGGTGCACACGACCCGAGGACCAACGCTTCTAGCTTTCCGCATTTACGATTATGATTTGTGTTAAAGATTTTTACGACTTTTTATTTAAACTTTTGAGAGATTATAGTATGGGATGTATTTCTCAAATATATAGTTGGTTGTGTTTATTTTAAAATGATGTCAAAAAAAAAATTTTATGTAATTTTTTTGGTTCGGCCGATGCTAGGGAGGTTTAAAAAAAAAAATTTCTAGCACTTTTAAAGCAATAAAAAGGGCAGGACGTTTCAATCGTATTAGTCACAATCAATTCACCTCCTTCAACTTTTCATATTTTAATCACTTATAAAAATTCATACATATATAAATCATTTTCTTTTAAACCTAGCATGCAATGTGTCTTTTAGCATTTATGTTTCATCATAAAATTTCTTAAACATATAAAATGAACATTTTAACATAAATTACTGCATTCAAGGTACTGCCAGGATGTCTAACCATTTTTAGGTGTAATAACCGTTTTACCCACATACGCATAATTTTTCATAATTATCCCTAGACCTTGAAATGACGTCCCAAATCATTCCAAACGTAACCTATTACCTTAAAACACTGCCTTCAACATTCCTTAGGCTTAAAATTTAGCTTTTCAGTAATTTCTTTGATTTGTTTTTAAACTTAGACGTACATCCTGGTTTTAACTTGTATTGATTCGAAACTTAACCAAACTTTACCATATTTGAACCAAGCTTAATAACACTTGACTAAACCATATTCAACCAGATTCAAGCCCATTAAGACTCTCGATCACGCCTACAACAGCTATTGAACCCTTGTCCTATTTTCGAAAACCCTAGCCACCCTAACCATGCAAGCTTCGACCCTATCTCTCAAGCAACCCGACCAGCCCTGGATGAACACCATAGGACCCTACTAGACCCCTACGGACCCTAATAGACCGAGCTTGAGAAGCCTAAACCCACATCCCCTCAATCCCATCCAAACGCATGCACACGGTTCCCTCACATCACGCGATAAACCTTGCCCTTCGAGCCAGGCCTCGTGCCGCCATCTTAGGACACTCATGCAGCCATCTTGGGTCTCCTAGTAATGCTCTATCATTAGCTAGAAACCGTAACCAACAAGGACTCCTAGCCGAAGACCCTTAGCCCTAGGACTCTAATTTTCATTCAAGCCTTCGCCCCTGCAGTTGCAGCCCTCGTCTAGGCTTCTATGGAACCTAAACACGTTGGAAAAATGTCTCTCCAAGTTACCCTACCATGGCAGCCCCTTTGTGCATCGTTAACTTAAGTGATGAATCACAAAACCATGAGTTGTATGCATGTATGTCCATAAAAATGAAAATAAAACTTGTGCATCATATTTTTCATACAAGGTTAATCAAATATACATAATATGGTGTGATAGATGAGAAAAAAGATATTAAGGCATGCTTTTGCATTTATTACGCATGAAAAACAGCTTGGCGATGCAAGGGATGTCGACAGAGAGGACCTTGCTGAATTTTTCCTCAAAGATTTCGTGCACTTGCCTTCTCCAAATCTCGTGTTTACGTGTGTCAAGGACGATAGAAGAGTCCTAGTATGCTTAGGGGGTGAGGGGCGTGTGTCATTATGGGGTTTGGGTAGGGTTTGTTAGCTTTTATTTTAATTAAAACTCATGGTGCAAGCTTGGGCACATTAGCCAAGTATAATAGGTCCATTAAGCCTATTAGTTATTATTTAAAATATTTTGTTTAGGAATGTTTTAGAAATTATTGGCCGAGTTCTCGAAAAGTTCATATTTTCGTCGAAAATCGAATACCGTTTTAAAATACGACTCGGCGTATAAAAACACCTCAAAACACTTCCTTTTAAAAAATACCATATAACATATACCATATATTAAATAAATAAAAATAATCATTTAATAAAATATTTTCTCTCATATGGTCCCCAGTCTCCGTTCCTCGATCGCGTCTCGAATAACCTTTAAAACACATTTTTATGCATTCTAACAGTAAACCCTATTTTTAAACATGTAATCATTCATATCATAAATCATTCATGCCATTAAAACCATTTAATTAGTCATTTTTCAGTTTTCCTAGATTTGCTTGCAGTTGAATTACGTCATAGTATTTTGAACCTTACAATTCGTCCCTCCTATAAATGAAATTTCCTCCTCGAAATTAGAACTTACTAAATAGTTTCGGGTAGCGACTCCTCATGTCCCTCTCGGTTTCCCAAATAGCCTCTTTCTCCGAGTGAGATTTCCACTTGACTTTGACCATTTGAATAACTTTGTTTCAGAATCTTTTTTCTTGCCTATCTAGAATTTGTATGGGTCTGTCATTGTATGACATATTTGGAGTTAATTGTAGAAGTTTGTAATTTAGTAAATGTGAAGGGTTCGACATGTACTTTCGCAGCATCGAGATATGGAACAAATTGTGTACTCCAGCTAGCATCGGTGGCAACGCCACTCTATATGATAGTGTTCTAATCCTCTTTAAAATCTCAAATGGTCCTATGAATCTCGGACTAAGCTTGTCTTTCTCGCCAAATCTCATAACACCCTTCATAGGTGCTATTTTCACAAATATGTGGTCGTCTACGAAAAACTTTAGCTCTCTTCGTCGCTTGTCGACATAGCTCTTTTGTCAGCTTTGTGCAATCTTCATCCTATCTCGGATTTTGACTACTAGCCCGCTGTTTTCTTGATCAAGTCCGGCCCAAACTCTCCAAGCTCGTCCCAATGTATGGGTGGTCTACACTTCCTACCATATAATGTCTTGTAAGGAGCCATCCTTATTGACGATTGATAGCTATTATTATAGGTAAACTCCACTAGAGGTAACTTAGGTTCCCAACTTCCTTGAAAATCAATAACACAAGCTCGGAGTATTCTTTCGGACTGACCATCGGTCGGTAGATGAAATGTTGTACTGAACAACAACTTATTTCCCATCGCTGCATGCAGACTCTTCCAAAAAGACTATGTGATCCTCGGATCTCTGTCAGAAATAATAGATACTGAAATCCCATGCAATCGAACTATCTCTCGAATATACAGCTCGGCATACTGTGTCATGGTGAAGGTCGTCTTAACAGGTAGAAAATGCGCTGATTTCGTAAGACGATCAACTATCATCCATATAGCATTAAACCTCTTGATAGTCCTCGGCAATCCCACAAAAAAATCCATGGTAATATTATCTCATTTCCACTCGAGAATAGGAAGTGGCTTAAGTTTCCCTGCTCGCAGCTGATGATCTGTTTTAACTTGTTCACATGTCAAACATTCAGATACAAATCGCCGGATGTCTCGCTTCATACCCCGCCACCAATACAATAGTTGTAGATCCTTGTCATCTTCGTACTTCCAGGATGAATGGAGTGTGGGATATTGTGTGCTTTTTTCATAATAACCTCTCGCAGTGAACCGCCACTAGGAACCCATAGTCGATCTCGATATCGAACTATGCCATCCTCCTCAGGATACAGCTTCCGACTCTTAGCTTCATCTCTCAATCTCCACTTTTGCAATTGCTCATCAGTAGACTGTCTCACACGGATTATATCCCTCAAAGTCGACTGTACTGTCATAGTGGCAAGATTAGGGGCCTCGCACCTAGCATATACAACAAGCTCAAATAACTCTATCTGGGAATGTAATTGTAAGGCCTGAGGCCGAAGAGAGCGGGGGATGATCGTCGGTGCCATGAGGTTGCACAGACAATGAACGGCTCCTAGCAGGCTTCTAGGCGGAAGGAACATGAATGAACCGATGTTGCATCGGAAAGAGAGGGATTACGAAACTATTCAGGTATGATACAATGCAGTTGAAGAAGGTTTAAAAAATTTGATATGTACTACTCATATCAAGAAGGTACATCTTCTTTTCGGTAGCTCATCACATAATAACTCCGAAGTTATGTGTGCTTGACTTGGGGCAATTTTGGGATGGGTGACCCCTTGAGAAGTTTCTTATGGTGTGAGTGAGCAAGGACATAAGCACGCTGGAAAGACTCGTCTTGGTACATTGAGAGTAGTCGTCGAATCTGGGGCGTTACAGTTGGTATCAGAGCCTACCACTCCTAGTACGGTGTGGTTCGGGGATGAACCAAGCAGAAGCTAATGGGCATGTGAGGCCCGGGGCCGAAGAGGGCGGGCGGTTATCGCCAGTGCCATGAGATTGCACAGACAATAAGCGGATCCTGGCAGGATTCTAGGCGGAGAGAACATGAATGAACTGATCTTACGCCGAAAGGAGAGGGATTCTGAAACTGTTCAATTATGGGACTGTGCATTTGAAAAGGGTTTAAAAGATTTGATATGTACTACTCATATGAAGAAGATGCATCTTTTTTGCGGTATCTCATCACTTAAGAACTCCAAAGTTAAGTGTGTTTGACTTGGGAAAATTTTGGGATGGGTGACCCCCTGAGAAGTTTCCTAGTGTGCGTGTGAGTGAGGACATAAGCATGCTGGAAAGACTCGTCTTGGTATAGTGAGGGCAATCATCGAATATGAGGCATTACATTAGTGGTCTCTGAAGTGATAATTGAGTAATAACTGCTGTCTTCCTACTCAGTGTGTCCGCGACTACATTAGCTTTACCCGAGTGGTAGATAATATCGCAGTCATAGTATTTAACCAACTCTATCCGTCTACGCTGCCTCATGTTCAATTCTTTCTGCGGGAAGAACTATTTTAAACTCTTATGATCCGTGTAAATCTTGCACTTCTCCCTATACAAATAATGTCTCCAAATCTTAAATACGAATACCACTGCGGCAAGCTCAAGATCATGTGTGGGGTAATTTTTCTCATGAACTTTCAACTGTCTCGATGCATATGCTATCACTCGGTCGTCTTGCATCAGAACTGCTCCTAACCCAAGTTTCGAAGCGTCCGTATAAAGAATATACTCTCCTTGTCCCGATGGCATTGATAATACTGGTGCTGAAATCAGAGCTTGCTTCAACTTGTCAAAACTTTCTTGGCATTCAGATCCTCATATAAACTTTATATTCTTCTTTGTCAAGGTGGTCAAGGGTACCGCAATAGAAGAGAATCTTTGTATGAACTTTTGGTAATAGCCGGCTAGTCCCAAGAAACTACGGATCTTCGTTACGATCTTAGGTACAGGACATTCTATCACTGCCTCGACTTTACTCGAATCAACCTCAAATCTATCTCTAGAAATAACATAGCCTAAGAACGCCACTCTCTCCAGTCAAAACTCGAACTTGCTGAACTTAGCGTATAATTTCCTATATTGCAGTATTTGCAGTGCCATCCTCAAATGCTGACTATGCTCCTCTTTACTCCTCGAATAGATCAAAATATCATCGAAGAAGACTATAACAAATTGATCCAGATATGGCTGAAATACGGGATTCATCTGATCCATGAAGATCGCTGGCGCATTGGTCACCCCAAATGGCATGATCATAAACTCATAATGCCCATATCGGGTCCTAAACATTGTTTTATGAACTTCCGAATCCTTAACTTTTAACTGATGATATCCAGAACGAAGATCTAATTTTGAGAATATCGATGCTCCTTGTAGTTGTTCAAATAAGTCTTCGATTCTAGGCAATGGATATTTATTCTTAATGTTGTCCCTATTCAGCTCTCTATAATCCATGCAAAGTTGCATAATACCATCTTTTTTTTTCACAAATAATACTGGTGCGTCCCACGGAGAATAACAAGGGCGAATAAAACCCTTGTCCAATAATTCTTGAATTTTATCCTTTAGCTCTTTCATCTCGACCGGTGCTAGACGATAGGGTGCTTTAGAAATTGGTACAGTTCCCGGCATCAACTCAATAGAAAATTCCACCTCACGGTCCTGTGGAATCATAGAACATCCTCAGGAAAGACGCTACGAAATTATTTGACAACCTCAACATCCTCTAACTTCTGACTAACAGGAACATGTGATGAAGTAACACATGCTAGAAAATCTTAGCAGCCTCGCTTCATAAGTTTCCTCGCACTGATGCAGGAGATAATGTTCGGCATTTGCTTGTTCCTCGCTACCTCAAAGACAAAAGATTTTCCGCTGGGCGGTCGAATTGGCACTGACCTCTGCCGAAAATTTATCGAAGCTCCATTCAGAGATAGCCAATCCATGAAAAGTATGATGTCGAATTCAATCATTGAGAGTACGAGAAAATATGCCCGAACCACATCTTTTTGCAAACAAAGCTTTAGATTCTTCACAATGCTTGAAGTGATTATTTGATAACCGGAAGGAATATAAACTTTGAAGCCCAATCCCATATCCTCGGGTATAATATTTAGTCGCTTGACGAATGTCCTGGATGTGAATGAGTGTGTAGCTCCCGAATCTAGCAATGTGTAGGTAGCTACACCTAGATTGAATATCTTTCCTGCAACGAATACGTCGTTAAATCTATTCGTGTTGAAGTTTAAGGAATTTTCTATCATTATTTTCTAAAAATTTTTGAATATTAAATGCTTGGACCCTAGTATTTCTCGAAAAAATGCACTGTAGCCCCTTAAATTTTTTAAAATAGCCTTTCATCCAAAAATTTTTGAATTTTGCCATTCAAGTCCCCAAAAGTTTCGAAAATTGCATTTTAGCCCAATAAATTTCGAATTTCGCAATTCGGTCCACATTGATTTTTGAAAATAAAATGCATGCCCTTATTCTCGATTTTTCTCAATTTTAAGCCTTAAAGTTTCTTATTTGGATTTAATTATCTCCTTTGTATAATTATGGCTCATAATTCATGCTCAATTTCTATAGTTTCTATTGTCATCTCTTAAGTTCAACTGTAGTAGAGCAGACAACCTAATTTCTTCTAGGTTCTTCTTGATTCCAAATCAATTCTCATAACCAAATTTAACATTTCATGCAATAAAAGCAACATAAAAACATTAAATAACTAGGTTACCAGTGATTAGAGTAGTATCTGACTCCTCCTCAGCTTCTTCAGCATGCATCACATAAACTCTGCCCACAATTGGTCCTCTCTTCTTCGGGCAATCAGAAGCTTTACGTCCCTCTTCCTTGCATATGAAGCACCTATATGATCCCCACATGCACTTGCCATAGTGTTAGCGATTTCACTCTTTACATAATGGCCCCTCTTCAGGTTTTGGTGCTCCACGTGGTGGTGGCTTTTGATGTCCCGGCTTCTTCCATTTTCCTTGGAGCTTTTGTTGCCCTTGAGCTTTCGGTGGTCCCGTGAATTGCCTCTTGTCTGGCTGAGAGCTCTGCTGGTGCTGCTGTCTCTAGCGCTGCATCTCAAATCAAATATCTTTCAAGGCTTGCTCAGCTTGGAATTCACAAGCAGTGGCAGTTGCATAATCCGCCGGTCGCATCATCATCACATCACGGCATATGGTAGGTCAAAGTCCATCCATAAAGTGCCTTAATTTCTCAGCAGCATCCTTAGAAATAAGGGGTACAAAGTTACAACCCCTATCAAATGTCCTAACAAACTCAGCAACAATCGTGTCTCCCTGACGGAGAGTCATAAATTCCCTCTTCAGGCGCCCTCGGACGTCGACAGTAAAGTACTTCTCATAGAAAATGTTCTTGAATTGCTTCCAAGTGAATGTGGCAAGATTGACTCCATTCTCAGCTCCTTCCCACCAAAGAGAAGCGTTGTCTTGCAGATATACGTAGCACACCTAACTCAGTCAGCATCTCCCATATTAAGATAACAGAAATGCATCTCAAGAGATCGAATCCAACCCTCAGCAGCAAATGGGTCGGTGGTGCCAGAAAATTCCTTTGGACCCAGCCTTCGGAACTGATCATACATATCGTGTTGTGGCCTTGGAGCATGCTGAGCCTTTTGCTCAAAGAAACGTGCCATGCCCTCTAGAACACGAGTAGCAACATCCCCATTTGGAGGTGGGGGGTGCATTCCCTTGACGATCCCCATTAGTCTCAACTTGCCTATCGGTGGTAGGTGTGCGTCTAGGAGGCGCTATATCTGAACGTTTTCCAAATTCTAAACGTAAACAATATGCATTTAAATCTATGTTTTTAATCATGCAACATATAATAATCCCTTTTTGAGAAACTTTAAGCATATATAACATTTAACATCAAAAAGCTTTTAAACATGTAACATAGATGTATAAACCATGTAAACATGCAGGTTTCATCATAAAAATCATGTAAAGCAATTAAACTTGCAGAATTGAGGCTTGACAACTGAGCTTTCCGGAACTGGCGGTGGCACAACCTTTTGCAGGAACAGTGCTCTGATACCAACTCAAACGTACACTATTCGTTTTTATTAAAATGTACTAGAAATTTTTTTCAATCATGCAATTGGCCGAACCTACCCATTTTTAGATATATATAATTTTTGACACTATTTAAAAATAAACCAACCAATTATTATTTGAAAATCCAAAAGAAAGTAATTCAAAGCAAAAAATCGTAAACGTCAACCAACTTAAACTAACATTATTTCAAAAATAAACTTAACTCTAACATACTCTCAAAAGCATTATAAGTCATAAAAATCTTTAAGTAATCATAAATCATAAACATAGTTTTATTTGTAGAAAACTAGCGACGGTCCTCGAGTTGTGTGCACCTTCGGTCCAGGAAGATCAACCATCAAAACCTCCATTAACATCATTCTCATGCAAACTTGCATCGATCACACTAGTCAGTCTATTGACTCAGCAAACCTTAACCATGATAACATATAATGCATATAATCCACATGCAACAGTAAAAATAATTTTACTTAAAATAAATTTTCATGAACATAAACTTTAACATTTTCGTTTCAACATATCATATCTTATTTTCCTTTAATCATATACGTTTACATTTCCCTTTTTATTGAATTTAGATCCTCAATTGTGACTTTCGTATTATCTGAAGGTTGATGGATCCATCTATGTATAACCATGGTACCAGGCGGCGGGGACATCAGCGACACTCTCACCCGTCAACTGAGCCTTGGCCTTACATATCATCATGTCATTGTTTTATCGTGTCATCGTATTAGTCACAATCAATTCACCTCATTCAACTTTTCATATTTTCATCACTTATAAAAATTCATGCATATATAAATCATTTTCTTTTAAACCAAGCATGGAACGTGTCTTTTAGCATTTACGTTTCATCATAAAATTCAATAAATATATAAAATAAACATTTTAACATTTATTACATCATTCATGGCACTCCCAGGACGTCTAACCATTTTTAGGTGTAAATGACCGTTTTTACCCCAAGACGCATAATTTTTCAAAATTATCCCTAGACCTCGAAACGACGTCCCAAATCATTCCAAACATAACCTATTACCTTGAAACACTGCCTTAAATATTCCTTATGCGTAAAATTTAGCTTTTCGATAATTTTCTCGATTCGTTTTAAAACTTAGACGTACATCCCGGTTTTGACTCGTATTGATTCGAAACTTAACCTAACTTCACCATTCTTGAACCAAAGCTTAATAACGCCTAACTAAACCGTATTCAACCCGATTCAATCCCATTAAGGCCCTCGATCACACCTAGAACAGCTACTGAGCCCTTGTCCTATTTTCGAAAACCCTAGCCACCCTAACCATGAAAGTTTTGACCCTATCCCTCAAGAAACCTGGCCAGCCTTGGACGACCGCCCTAGGACGCTAATGGACCCCTAAAGAACCTAATGGACAGATCTTGAGAAGCCTAAAAGAACAGCTCCTCAATCCCGTCGAAACGCATGCGCACGGTTCCCTCACATCACGTGATAGACCTTGCCCTTCGAGCCAGCCCTTGTGCCAGCATCTTAGGACCCTCATGCAGCCATATTGGGTGTCCTAGTCATGCTCTATCAGTAGCTAGAAATCGTAACCAACAAGAACTCCTAGCCGAAGACCCTTAACCCTAGGACTCTTATTTTCGTGCAAGCCTTCGCCCCTGCGGTTGCAGCTCTCGTCTAGGCTTCCATGGACCCTAAACACAT
Organism: Primulina huaijiensis; assembly: GCF_012295235.1. Taxonomy (NCBI): domain Eukaryota; kingdom Viridiplantae; phylum Streptophyta; class Magnoliopsida; order Lamiales; family Gesneriaceae; genus Primulina; species Primulina huaijiensis. The sequence goes on from NC_133313.1 coordinate 7,361,668, forward strand.
TGGAAAAACACCCCTCCAAGTTACCCTACCATGGCAGCCCCTTTGTGCATCATTAACTTAAGTTTTGAATCACAAAACCATGAGTTGTGTGCATCATATTTTTCATGCAAGGTTAATCAAATATACATAATATGGTGTGATAGATGAGAAAAAGTCAATTAAGGCATGCCTTTGCTTTTATTACGCAAGAAAAACAACTTGGCGTTGCGAGGGACGTCGACAAAGAGGACCTTGCTGAAATTTTCTTCAATGATTTCGTGCACTTGCCTTCTCCAAATCTCATGTGTGCGTGTGTCAAGGGGGAGGGGAGAGTCCTAGTATGCTTAGGGTTGGGTGAGGGGCGTGTGTTATTATGGGGTTTGGGGAGGTTTTGTTAGTTTTTATTTTAATTAAAACCAATGGTGCAAGCTTGGGCCCATTAGCCAAGTATAATAGGCTCATTAAGCCCATTAGTTATTATTTAAAATATTTTGTTTAGGAAAGTTTGTGTAATTATTAGCCCAGTTCTCGAAAAGTTCATAGTTTCGTTGAAAATCGAATATCGATTAAAAATACGACTCGACGTATGAAAACACCTCAAAACACTTCCTTTTTAAAAATACCATATACCATATATTAAATAATTAATAATAATCATTTAATAAAATATTTTCTCTCATATGGTCCCCGGTCTCTGTTCCTCGATTGCGTCTCTAATAATTTTTAAAACACAGTTTTATGCATTATAACAGTAAACCCTATTTTTAAACATGTAATCATGCATATCATGATTAAATCGTGCAGTTAAAATCATTTAATTAGTCATTTTCTATTTTTCCTAGATTTGCATGCATTTGGATTATGTTATCATATTTTGAGCTACAAAAAAACGATAAATGATGAAAAGCTTTATGATTTGACGAATTATGATTAATTTATGCTTACAAATTGATGCTAGCTTATTTTCAATAAAAATATGATTTTAATGCATTTGATTGTATATGTATTATTTTTTACTCATGTTTAGAACGTACTGAGTCATTAGAATCACTAGGTTTGAATGTTGCAGGTGAGGATGAGATTGAGGGAGGCACTGACGATTGAGTAGATCGAGTCTGACAGTACATTATTGATAGAGGTCATATTTACGTGTTTTAATGCATTGTGTGAGTCGTAGTTTGCATCATTTTGGGTTGTATGGAGTCTGCATTTGGTCTATTTCATCTTATTTTAATGCATACGATCACCGCTTACTGAGTTGAATTAATGTGCAGAAAAATAACGGAAAATGGAGAGAAGTCAATCGAAGTTGAAGCTGGGGATAGAAGACCTCGCGCTAAGGCGGTAAAACTTGACCACCCCAGCGCAAGCGCAGCAAGAGAAGATGCCGAGCAGAACACCTCGCGCTGGGGCGGTAAAGTTTGACTGCGCCGGCTCGAGAGGCTGAAGAAAAAAAAAAGAGCTCACGCTAACTTTACCGCCCCAGCGCGAGAGGCATTGGAAGCGACCAACATTACAGAAGACCTCGCGCTAGGGCGGTAAAACTTGACTGCCCCAGCGCGAGTAAAAAAAGGAAATTTTCCAATTTTGGGTTATTTTAAACATGGAAAGAAGAGGGGCTAAAAAAAGACCTAGGACGAAAATTGGGAGATTATTCAGCAGCCAAGGAAGAGAGAAGGAGAGAAAAGCTTGGAGCAAGTGCTTGGATCGAAGATTTCGTGATTTCTGGGCACCATTCTTTGCAGATTTCGTCACGTCTAGTATTTCGAGTTTATTTTCTCTTATTCAAACATTGTTTTGCTTAGTTTAATTATGACATCGAGTAGTTAAATTTTTATATTTGTTGGGACTTTGATTTAATTAATTTACGTGTTGACTGTTGATTTATTATTGAGTATGCTATTGTTTTTCATGACATTATTAAAGCATAGCTAACTTTAATAATCATCTCATATCGTGAGTGAGTACGAGAGAATAGCTTGTGATAGGATCGAGTAGTATAGTCTAGTAATCTACAATTTACATAGAAATATGAAATTGGATACATGTTGATAGTTATAGTCCTAAGGATCGAAAGCAAGGGGATTTCAAAGATCGGCATGCGATTCACTTTTGATAAATAATTAAAGAAATTTAATTACTTCACTGAATAGAACTAGTTTGGCATAGATTGAGAGGGCGTGTTAAATTGTATAGGAAATCCTGTCAAAAGCGTAAATCACTGTCGAGCGAATTAAGTAAATAACGAGGGGTAGGTTAACCGAGATTCCCAACAAATGCATTTCTCATTGAATTTTAATTAACCATTCTAGATTATATATCTCATTATTTAATTCTTGAAATTTATCTTTGTGTTTTTATTTATTTAATTATAACAGCAGAAAACAATCATCCAAATTTCGTTGCTAAAGAATTGATAACTAGAAATAATAATTGCAAAATACAGTCTCTAGTGGAACGATACTCGTACTCTAGTACATTATATTATAACTTGACATCGTGCACTTGCGATTATTTTGAGCTTAAATATTATTAATTTTGACCAAGAGTTTTACAGTGCAAGTTTTGCTCGATCAATTTTTTTGCGCCGTTTTCGGGGACTGTTAATTCATAATTTAATTTTTAGTTATTTTCTTTAGCATTATTTTACTTTTCTTGAGCTAACACTCCATATCTATTTCAGGTATCTTTTCTAGTGCATGCCAAAGTCACTTGACGTGGAGCTTGAGCAGTTTGACCCTGAAATTGAAAGAACTTTCCGCAGAAGAAGACATCAGCAGAGACTTAAAGAACGGATGGAGAGGCATGAGAGCGAGCATGAGGAGGAACACTATGAAGATAGACATGTTGAGGTGCCACGTCGCATACCGATGCTATAGTATGCCCATCCTTCTTTGGATGGTGCACGTCCCAGCATTGTGAGGCCTATTGTGTGGGCAAACCACTTCGAAATCAAGCCAGCTATAATTCAGATGATCTAGAATATGGTCCAGTTTGGGGGATCTGCGTTAGATGACCCAAACACGCACATCTCATATTTTCTTGAAATTTGCGATTCACTTTTGATAACTAATTAAAGAAATTTAATTACTTCACTGAGTCGAATTACTTTCACATAGATTGAGAGGGCGTGTTTCAATTGTGTAGGAAATCCTGTCAAAAGCGTAAATCAATGTCGAGAGAATTAAGTAAATAATGAGGGGTAGGTGAACCGAGATTCCCAACAAATGCATTTCTCATTGAATTTTAATTAACCATTCTAGATTATATATCTCATTATTTAATTCTTCTAATTTATGTTTGATTTTTTTATTTAATTATAATAGCAGTAAACAATCATTCAAATTTCGTTGCTATGGAATTCATAACTGGAAATAACAATTGCAAAATACAGTCTCTAGTGGAACGGTACTCGTACTCTAGTACATTATATTATAACTTGAAATCGTGCTCTTGTGATTATTTCAAGCTTAAATATTATTAATTTTGACCAAGAGTTTTACAGTGCAAGTTTTGCTCGATCAATTTTTTTGCGCCGTTGTCGGGGATTGTTAATTCAAAATTTAATTTTTAGTTATTTTCTTTACCATTATTTTACTTTTCTTGAGCTAACACACCATATTCTATTTCAGGCATCTTTTTAGTGCATGCCAAAGTCACTTGATGTGGAACTTGAGCAATTTGACCTTGAAATTGAAAGAAATTTCTGCAGAAGAAGACAACAGCAGAGACTTAAGGAACTGATGGAGAGGCACGAGCGCGAGCATGAGGAGGAACACCATGAAGATAGACATGTTGATGTGCCACGCCGCATACCGATGCTAGAGTATGCCCAGCCTTCTTTGGATGGTGCACGCCCCAACATTGTGAGGCCTATTGTGCGGGCAAACAGTTAAATTTTTGGGGATCTATGTTAGATGACCAAAACTTCGAAATCAAGCAAGCTATAATTCAGATGATCTAGAATACGGTCCAGTTTGGGGGATCTGCGTTAGATGACCCAAACACGGACATCGCAGATTTTCTTGAAATTTGCGACAATTTTAAATTTAATGGAGTTTCTGATGATGTTGTTAGATTGCGCTTATTTTCTTTCTCCTTACATGACAAAGGTAAACCCTGGTTAAATTTTTTGCATGTAGGTTCTATCAACACATGGGACGACATGGCGAAAGCATTTCTCAATAAATACTTTCCTCCATCTCAGAACATGAAGCTGCGGGCAGACATCACCACATTTGATCAATTGGAGCCGGAGTCTTTATATGAGGCATGTGAGCGCTTCAAAGATTTATTACGGAGATGCCCGCATCACGAACTGCCGCTTGGGTTAGTCGTTCAAACATTTTGTTATGGCTTACTTACTCCTAATCGTACTATGATAGATGCTGCTGCTTGTGGATACCTATTGAGAAAAACTTCCAAGGAAGGATATGAGTTATTGGAGGAGATGGCTGCTAGCAGCTATCATCCTCAATCTGAAAGGAACAACCAGCGGAGAAGTGTAGAAGCTCACCAGGTAACTTACATTTCTGCTATTACTGCGCAACTTGATTTCTTGAACAGAAAATTGGACGGCTTGAATATGGGTGGCATGGCTATGCGTCTTCAAGAGATATTTTGTGATAAGTGTGGAAGTGAACACTTTGTGAAGGCCTGTCATGATGGCAACCCCTTTTATAATCATCTCATATCGTGAGTGAGTTCGAGAGAATAGCTTGTGATAGGATCGAGTAGCATAGTCTGTGGATCTACAATTTATATAGAAATATGAAATTGGATACGTGTTGATAGTTATAGTCCTAAGGGTCGAAAGCTAGGGGATTGCATAGATCGGCATGCGATTCACTTTTGATAAATAATTAAAGAAATTTAATTACTTCACTGAGTAGAATTACTTTCGCATAGATTGAGAGGGCGAGTTCAACTGTGTAGGAAATCCTGTCAAAAGCGTAAATCAATGTCGAGCGAATTAAGTAAATAACGAGAGGTAGGTGAACCGAGATTCCTAACAAGTGCATTTCTCATTGAATTTTAATTAACCATTCTAGATTATATATCTCGTTATTTAATTCTTGAAATTTATCTTTGTGTTTTTATTTATTTAATTACACTAGCAGAAAAAAATCATCCAAATTTCGTTGCTAAGTAATTGATAACTGGAAATAATAATTGCAAAATACAGTCTCTAGTAGAACGATACTCGTATTCTAGTGCATTATATTATAACTTGACATCGTACACTTGCGATTATTTCGAGCTAAAATATTATTAATTTTGAACAAGAGTTTTATAGTGCAAGTTTTGCTCGATCAATTTTTTGTCGCCGTTTTCGGGGACTGTTATTTAAAATTTAATTTTTAGTTATTTTCTTTAGCATTATTTTACTTTTCTTGAGCTAACACTCCATATTCTATTTCAGGTATCTTTTCCAGTGCATGCCAAAGTCACTTGACGTGGAGCTTGAGCGGTTTGACCCTGAAATTGAAAAAACTTGCGCAGAAGAAGACAACAGCTGAGACTTAAAGAACGGATGGAGAGGCACAAGAGCGAGCATGAGGAGGAACACCATGAAGATAGACATGTTGAGGTGCCACGCCGCATACCAATGCTAGAGTATGCTCATCCTTCTTTGTTATGGCTTACTTACTCCTAATCGTACTATGATAGATGCTGCTGCTAGTGGAAACCTATTGAGAAAAACTGCTGAGGAAGGATGTGAGTTATTGAAGGAGATGGCTGCTAGCAGCTATAATCCTCAATCTGAAAGGAACAACAAGCGGAGAAGTGCAGGAGTTCACCAGGTAACTGACCTTTATGCTATTACTGCGCAACTTGATGTCTTGAACAGAAAATTGGACGGCCTGAATATGGGTGGCACGGCTATGCGTCTTCAAGAGATATTTTGTGATAAGTGTGGAGGTGAACACTTTGTGAAGGACTGTCAAGATGGCAACCCCTTTTATAATCATCTCATATCGTGAGTGAGTTCGAGAGAATAGCTTGTGATAGGATCGAGTGGCATAGTCCGTGGATCTACAATTTACATAGAAATATGAAATTGGATACATGTTGATAGTTATAGTCCTAAGGGTCGAAAGCTAGGGGATTTCATAGATCGGCATGCGATTCACTTTTGATAAATAATTAAAGAAATTTAATTACTTCACTGAGTAGAATTACTTTTGCATAGATTGAGAGGGCGTTTTCAATTGTGTAGGAAATCCTGTCAAAAGCGTAAATCAATGTCGAGCGAATTAAGTAAATAACGAGGGGTAGGTGAACCGAGATTCCCAAAAAATGCATTTCTCATTGAATTTTAATTAACCATTCTAGATTATATATCGCATTATTTAATTCTTGAAATGTATCTTTGTTTTTTTATTTATTTAATTATAATAGCATAAAAAAATCATGCAAATTTCGTTGCTAAGGAATTGATAACTGGAAATAATAATTGCAAAATACAGTCTCTAGTGGAACGATACTCGTATTCTAGTACATTATATTATAACTTGACATCGTGCACTTGCGATTATTTCGAGCTTAAATATTATTAATTTTGAACAAGAGTTTTATAGTGCAAGTTTGCTCGATCAATTTTTTGGCGCCGTTCTATTTCAGGTATCTTTTCCCGTGCATGCCAAAGTCAGTTGACGTGGAGCTTGAGCAGTTTGACCCTGAAATTGAACGAACTTTCTGCATAAGAAGACAGCAGCAGAGACTTAAATAACGGATGGAGAGGCACGAGAGCGAGCATGAGGAGGAACACTATGAAGATAGACATGTTGAGGTGCCGCGTCGCATACCGATGCTAGAGTATGCCCATCCTTCTTTGGATGGTGCACGACCCAGCATTGTGAGGCCTATTGTGCGGACAAACCAATTTGAAATCAAGCTAGCTATAATTCAAATGATCCAGAATAAGGTCCAGTTTGGGGGATCTGCGTTAGATGACCCAAACACGCACATCACAGATTTTCTTGAAATTTGGGACACTTCTAAATTTCATGAAGTTTCTGATGATGTTGTTAGATTGCGCTTATTTCCTTTCTCCTTATGTGACGAAGCTAAAGCCTAGGTAAATTGTTTGCCTGTAGGTTCTATCACCAGATGGGAGGACATGACGAAAGAATTTCTCATTAAATACTTTCCTCCATCTAAGACCATGATGCTGCGGGCAGACATCACCACATTAATTAGCTCAATTCGAGCAGGAGTCTTTAAACGAGGTATGTGAGAGCTTCAAAGATTTATTACGGAGATGCTCGCATCACGAACTGCCGCTTGGGTTAGTCTTTCAAACATTTTATTATGGCTTGCTTACTCCTAATCGTACTATGATAGTTGCTACTGCTTGTGAAAACTTATTGAGAAAAACTGCTGAGGAAGGATATGAGTTATTAAAGGAGATGGCTTGGAGTTCTTGGGCAAGTGAAGTTTCAAATTTTTTTCTCCTTCATTCTTCGACTTTCTTCATCGTTCTTTCTTCAACCAACAATCACCCAACTCCCCTGCAACCCAAGGTGGGTTTTCAGTGTGGGTTTTGATGAGAAAAAAGGGTAGAAATCGTCATCCATTCGTCATCGACGTTCCACCGCTTCGATATTCATATTTCGAGAGTTTTAAATGCGAAGACACGTTTCTAAACTTTCTTTTTTTGCACCATTCAAATCATAATATGTGTGTTTTATGTTTTGAAGCATGAAAATTATATTGATCAAATTATATAATGTTTTGGCGATTATTTTAAAAGTTTTGATGTTTATACGCATATATGAGATGTTTTATGAATCCTAAGGGGATCGCTGCCAATACAAGACGTTTATGGATTGTAAAAAGTGTCGTTTAAGTGGTAAACCAAGGTTGGACCGTAACAAAGGAAGTTTATTGTGGAGGCTTTAAAGTTAGGGTTTTCCTTGCATGTTTTGGGATGTTTCCATCGGCAAGGTTGTAGGGTGCGAAGGGGCTGGTGCGGCTGGTCTAGTAGGATCAGTAGGGTCCAGGAGGGTAGCTTGTGGTCTGGAAGCGGTATGGTCCAAGTTAGCTCGAGGGTGGCTTGAGAGTTTCAGGTGCGTGGCTTGGTTTGGGAGAAATAAGATCGAAAATGGCTAGGGAAAGAGATGGGGCTCGAACTGTGGTTCACGAGGGCTGGTTCGTGGTTCATGGGAGTAGTTTAGGGAGGAAAAGTCTATGTTTAAAATTTGGGAAAAAAATAGTAAGTTTTGGAAGTTTTAAAACGCTTCACGGTTTAGTTATTAAGTCATTAAATAGAAAGGCTAGGGTTTATGTCTAATAAAAATATTAGACGACAAATTTAAGACTATATGATGAATTTGGATAGGCTCGGGTCAATAAAAATACGAAAAATTCAAAATTGTGAAGTTCAAGGTCTAGGGGTAAAATGAACATTTTACATCTCAGGTAGTTTGAAATGTCTGACATTGTCTTGAAGAATCATAACACATGCTAAATGATATTTTAAAAGTTTATGATGAAAAATATGATATTTTAATGATATATGCAAAGGATGTATGAATTTTTCAAAAAATGTTATTTTACGATTTTTGAAGGATATAATATTTTATAAATAAAATGAAAGGAAAAATAATTTCAAGGATGTCAACTAACTGTGACATAAAGGATATGTGTTGTCACTTTGATTGTTGCACTCCCAAGAGCAGGTTGTCCACAAGTAGTATAATTCGGTGAGTCCGATATCGTATCCACAGAGAAGCTAAGGTAATTACAAGTCCACTACAATGTATTTTTGTTTTGTTTTTGTTTTTGTTTCTTTCTAATTTTAATTGTGTGAATCTTTAATGGGTAAATTTTAATTGTTCAAATTTTAATTTAAGTAGTTGAAATTAAAGGATCCACTCTTGGTATTTTAATAAAGTTAAAATTAATGAACAATATTGAAATCCACTTAATAAAATGGTTTCAATATATTAAATAATCATATTTATATTATGTTATAAATTATTATCTTATAAGTATGTAATATATACCAAAACTTATAAATGTGGTCAAGTATTTATTGTGCTATATATATTTGTAAACACTAAATCAAGGTTCCCACTTTAAATGGTTGGTAATACCAAACTAACATTTAAATGGTTCCAAGAATTTAGTGTAACATATAGCAACAATAAATCATAACTCCCACTTATAAGTAGGGTATAAAATTGCTTAAAGAAATAAATATAACATAAACAATAAATAACGATTAAATAATATAAAACATAGATTCTTACCTTTTATCTAATGCAAATATTACAGCAAGTAGTTCTTTTTCAGTTGTGGAGTAATTCATTTGAACATTGTTTAAAGTTCTACTTGCATAATATATCACATAAGGCTTACCGTTTCTTCTTTGACCCAATACTGCACCGACTGCATAATCACTCGCATCGCACATGATTTCAAATGGTAAAGACCAATCAGGAGGTTGCATGATAGGAGCTGATGTTAAATGTCGAATGATTTTATCAAAAGCATTTTGACATTCTTGAGTCCACTCAAATGCAGTGTCTTTTGTTAAGAGGTTACAAATGGGTTTAGAGATTAAACTAAAGTCCTTTATAAACCTCCTATAAAATCCAGCATGTCCCAAAAATGAGCGAATTTCTTTAATGGTTTTTGGAGGGGGTAAATTGGCAATGACATCAACTTTTGCTTTATCAACTTCAATTCCATGAGATGACACGACATGTCCCAAAACAATTCCAGAAGTAATCATGTAATGACATTTTTCCCAATTTAAAATAAGACCTTTTTCCTCGCATCTTTTTAAAACTTTTTCCAAATTTTCAAGACAATTATCAAATGTATTCCCAAAGACAGTTAAATCATCCATGAAAATTTCCAAACAATTTTCAACCATGTCGCAAAAAATGCTTAGCATACATCTTTGAAATGTTGCTGGGGCATTGCATAATCCAAATGGCATCCTTCTAAATGCAAATGTTCCAAAAGGACATGTGAATGTAGTTTTATCTTGATCTTCGAGTGCAATGGGAATTTGATAATAACCTGAATATCCATCAAGAAAACAGTAGTATGGATGACCTGCTACTCTTTCTAAAATTTGATCCAAAAATGGTAATGGAAAATGATCTTTTCTAGTGGCGTCATTTAATTTTCTATAATCAATACACATCCGCCAACTAGATGGGACTCGACTTGTTAACAATTCACCTTTTTCATTTTTTATCACTGTGATGCCAGATTTTTTCGGAACTACTTGTGTTGGGCTTACCCACTACTATCAGAAATAAGGTAGATAATCCCAACATCAAGTAGTTTGAAAACTTCAATTTTCACAACATCTTTCATGTGTGGATTTAATCTCCTTTGTGGTTGTTGAGATGTTTTTGCATTTTCTTCTAAGTGAATTTTGTGAGTGCAAATTAGTGGGTTAATGCCCTTGAGATCTTTTAGTGTCCAACCAATTGTATTTTTATGTCTTTTAAGCATATCAACTAATTTACCTTCTTCATCACTTGCTAGTTTGGAAGAAATTACCACCGGATATGTTTCATATTCTCCAAGAAATGCATACTTCAATTCTTCTGGCAAGGGTTTTAACTCCAATATGGGTGGTTCGTCTTTGTTCTCATATTTTGCATCAAATTCTTTCTCTGATCCTTGTAACGAGTGATACCTGATAAAATCATCAAGATCAATTTCAATATTTTCTTTAACAGTTTCAATTGAACAAATATCTAATTGATCACGAGTACTCCCCTCTTGAATGTTTTCTTCCATAAGAGTTTCAATAAGATTTTCATCTTCACTTTCATCTCCTTTGTCATGTGGTTGCTTACAATGATTAAACACATTAAGCTCCAAGGTCATGTTACCAAATGACAACTTTATTATTCCATTCCTGCAATTTATAAGAGCATTAGAAGTTGCTAAAAATGGACGACCTAAAATTACAGGAATTGCATTACAAGCTTCGATAGGTTGTGTATCTAAAACTATGAAATCGACAGGATATACAAAGTTATCAACTTGGACCAACACGTCTTCTACCATACCTCTTGGCACTTTAACAGATCTATCAGCAAGTAACAGTGTTACCGAAGTAGGTTTTAACTCGCCTAGATTAAGTTCTTGATAAACTGAATATGGAAGTAAATTCACACAAGCTCCAAAGTCAAGCAAGGCTTTTTTAATCTTTTGTTCTCCAATAATACAAGAAATAGTAGGACAACCAGGGTCTTTGTATTTCAAAGCATTATTATTTTGAATGATTGCACTTACTTGCTCGGCTAAAAATGCTTTCTTTTTCACATTCAATTTTCTTTTCACAGTGCACAAGTCTTTCAAAAATTTGGCATATGATGGTACATGTTTATTGCATCTAATAAAGGAATATTAACTTTTACTTGTTTAAAAAGATCATATATATCAGAATTCAAATTTGATTTTTTTGTATTTTTCAATGCATGAGGGAATGGTGGTGACACTGTCTGTTGAACCTCCTCTTCGCAAGTTATGGGTTCTACATCCTTACCCTTTGGAGTTGATTTATCATCATCTTCACAAGGTTCAAGAATGGATTTTTCCACAACGTTACCACTTCGAAGGGTAATAACAGATTTTACCAGATCCATCGGTTGAGTTCCAGAAGTTTCAGTTTGTGAATGATGATCCTTGAGATTAGGCAGAGGTCGTGAAGGAAATTTACCTTTTTCATGAACATTAAGTGCAGATGCAAATTTAGCAAGAGTATCTTTCAAATTTGTCATGGTTTGAGCAGTTTGAGTATTGATAGACTCTTGCTTTGCAATGAAAGAATTCAATATATCTTCCAAATTTCTTTTAGGTGGAGGAACATAAGGTGCATAATTTTGACAATTTTGTTGATTTTGGAAATGTGGTTGTGAAAATTGAGCAGCATTATCATTCCTCCAACAAAAATTTGGATGATTTCGCCAACCTGGATTGTAACTTTGAGAAAATGGTTCAAAATTTGGCCTTTTGAGATTGTTTAAAACATTGGCTTGTTCATGGAGACATTCTTTAAAAGAAGGCAAAGTGGGACAATCTTTTGTAGAATGATCACTTGTATCACAGATGTGACATGCAATTTCTTGAACAGATTTTAATTGACCATTCTTTTTCAATTCAAGTGCCTCAACTTTTCTTGCTAAAGAGGTAAATCTAGCTTGAAGATCATGTTCATCTTTATGAGTGTACATACCTCCACCAGATATAAGAGATTGAATCTTGTTTGATGGTTCGATTGTACCTATAGTGTCCCAACTTTGAGCATTTTCAGCTAATGAATCGAGATACTCAATTGCCTCATTTGGATCTTTATCTTTAAATGTTCCATTACACATAAATTCAACCATTTGCCTATCTTTAGGTGTTAAGCCTTCATAAAATTGAGAAAAAACTCTACAAATTTCAAAACCATGATGTGGACAAAGATTAAGCAATTCTTTATATCTATCCAAACACTGATAAAAAGTTTCTCCTTGTTTTTGAGTGAAAGTGATGCTTTGCCTTTTGAAAGAATTTGTTCTATGAGATGGAAAAAACTTTTTCAAAAATTGTTGTTGCAATTCATCCCAAGTTCGAATGGATCCAGATCTAAGATTTTGTAGCCAAGTTTTAGCTTTATCTTTTAAAAAAAAATGAAAAAGCTTAAGTCGAATGGTGTTCATGCTACAATTTATATCATTATATGTGTTGCACACATCTTCAAACTCTTGTAAATGTATGTATGGATTTTCAGAATCTAAGCCATTAAAATTGGGTAAAAGTTGTATAATACCATGCTTAAAATTGAAATGAGATGCATCAGGGGGAAAAACTAGACATTAAGGTGCACTAGTACGTGTAGGATTCATGTGATCTCTAAGTGTTCTTCGTCTATCAGGATCATGTTGAGATTGAATTTCATCTTCATTTTCTTGGATGGGTTTTTCCTCCATGTTTTGTGAAAATAAAGGGTTATTTCGAATGAGTCGACCACTAAGTGTATGTGACCAAATAATGCTCATGCAAATGCAAATGCAAAAGAATAAAAACACACAAAAGCAATAAAAATTCAAATAAAGACAAATAAAATATAAACAAAATTAAATAGACTTGAAATTAAATTATACTTCCCGGCAACGGCGCCAAAAACTTGTTGTCACTTTGATTGTTGCACTCCCATGAGCAGGTTGTCCACAAATAGTATAATTCGGTGAGTCCGATATTGTATCTACAGGGAAGCTAAGGTAATTACAAGTCCACTACAATGTTTTTTTCTTTTGTTTTTGTTTTTGTTTCTTTTTAATTTTAATTGTTTGAATCTTTAATGGGTAAATTTTAATTGTTCAAATTTTAATTTAAGTAGTTGAGATTAAAGGATCCACTCTTGGTATTTTAATAAAGTTAATATTAACGAACAATATTGAATTCCACTTAATAAAATGGTTCCAATTTATTAAATAATTATATTAATATTATGTTATAAATTATTATCTTATAAGTATAAAATATATATCAAAACTTATAAATGTTGTCAAGTATTTATTGTGCTATATATATTTGTAAACATTAAATCAAGGTTCTCACTTTAAAAGGTTGGTAAAACCAAACAAACATTTAAATGGCTCCAAGAATTTAGTGTAACATATAGCAACAATAAATCAAAACTCCCACTTATAAGTAGGGTATAAAAATGCTTAAAGAAATAAATATAACATAAACAATAAATAATGATTAAATAATATAAAACGTAGATTCTTACCTTTTAATAACCTTATTATCATGCCAAGAGTTTCACCTAATCATCTCAACTTTAGGAAGTTAGCTATTCATTATTCAAAGTGTAAAACTTTGAATATGAAATTAACATGTTAATTGTATTTAAATGAAGAAATAAAAGAAAAATATAGAGAGAAATATTATGAACTCAAAGGTTTGTTCATAGAATGAGGGATATCTTAATACATTACAATGCACCCCTATTTATAGCCAAATTTGGGGAGACAATCACAAATAAAATATTATTTTTTACACATAAGTCATCATTGGTGTTCCAAGATATTATATTATATTACACATCACTTTTGAAAATCTTCTTTTTCGAATTTTCTTCTTCACATATAAAGAAACATGTGGATAATTGAGTTGTCTAGTTGTGGTATTTTTTTCAAACCATTTGACCAAGTAATTTGAGAGATATGGTCAAAATACTAGAGCATGGTAAAACTGCCACTCCTTTGGTAAATTTATTTGTTGCTTAATTTGATCCCAATTGTGATAGGATTTTTATCTAATGTTGGTCAACAATATTGTATATATTATAATCAACTTTCTACAGGTCCAAGAATCATCTTAATCCCATTTGCAACGCCAAGTTTATTCTTGTTTTATCGAACCTGTAAAAAATAGTAAAAACTTGTAATTACACAACAGCTTATATTTTATACAATTTATTATAAAACAAATAATATTTAAACATTTAATAAAACAAAAACTATATAATTATATTATAAAACATTTAATTAATGTACAATTTTTATGTTTATCACACCTCCCAACCAGCTTATTGCTAGTCCCTAGCAATTTAAGCGTTAATAGCAATACAAAACATATTGATTAATTTAAATAGAAATGTAATCAAAACTATCTAAGTGTTTAAATTAAATTTGAAAACTGTCAAAGTTATATCAAGATCATCATAATTATAATTTATGAAATAATTTGAGATGATCAATTCAAAGCTTATTTCAGGTAGTTAAATGTACACGGCCTTCAGAAATTCCTAGTAAGAGTCTCAACTCCATATCCTCACAGGTTAATAAATGTTTCAATTTATGGCAACGATTTCTCTCATGGAGTTGGAATACAGATAAATGCTCAGAAAAATGGTTTACAGAATGCAGACAGACAAACGAGCCAAACTAATCAAAAGATAGAAAATCCATTGATTCAAAATCTAGTTGTTCTTATTATATATTTTTTCCTTATTTTTTTTTTCATAACATCATGGAATCAGACTAAGTTTATGCTTCTTGACCACATATTTATTTAATTTGTACAATAAATTTCTCTCTTTCTTTTTTTTTTTTTATGAGAGATATATGGGTCGTAGCATATAACTTAAAAATTACATAGATCTTCAATATCTTTCTTTTTGTATTTTTCTCCTTTTTTTTTCAGGAAATATCATTTTTTTTTCAAAATAAGAACTCAAGATCTAAACAATAGATAGTCTCTCTCATGATCAATAAAGGCTCGAAAGCTGTTTTCTCAGTCCTCTCCACTCACTCACAAAATATGTGTGAGTTTAAAATTTTAGGCACTCTTATAAGGTATATCTTGGGCCATATACTTTAATACCTGATTTTATCACAATGGTTAATCACTCAAAAAGATTTCATAAATCATATTTTTATATTGATCAGAATATTAAAATTGACTTTTTTTTTCAAATAAAAATTTAAACATTCTTAAATAGATTAATGCATGTTCTAATTTAAATCTTTCAAACATGTAATGTATGACATTTTTGCAAAAATTACTAAGATACAAACAATAAACATGATTTTATTTTAAAATAATATATATATTATTTATTTATTTATTTTTAAATTTTTTGAATTTTTTTTTTTAAGTTTGTTCTCCCCCAATCAGAATATGACATTGTCCTTAATGTAAAAATAACTATTAATAAACAGTACATAATGAAAGAGATATCACCTGGAATTTTATTGAAGATAACAAACTGAAACAAACGCAAACCAATCCACGACTTTTGAATCAATGATCCAACTTCCTTTTCTTATTGCTTGATTGCGACCAATTGATCTTTGTTATCATCGGATCAGGCTTATGAACAAAAGCTTCCAAATTATCAATTAATTGGTCGGCAGTCGAAGCACAGATGAGCATCCGTCGTGAATTTTCTGAAATGAAATTCTGTTCCACAGCTTTATCAAGAAATGTCAACAAACTGTCATAATAATTATTGATATTGAACAAGCCCACAGGTTTATTATGGATATTAAGTTGTGCCAAAGAAACAGTGTGACAAATTTCTTCTAATGTACCAAAACCACCTGGTAGTGCGATAAAATCATCAGAATTTTCAAACATTTTTGTGATTCTTTCATGAATAGAAGAAACTTTTAATTCCTCACCAATCGTAACACCTGTAATATTTCATTCAGATAAAGCTGTAGGAATAATACCCAAAACCTGACTACCTCCAAGATGAGCAGATGTTGAAACAGATCTCATTAACCCAATATTACCTCCCCCATATACCAAGTGAATTTTTCTCTCAGCCAATATCTTCCAAGATTATTCGCTGCTTCTACAAACACTTCATTTTTTCCAGGACTCGACCCACAAAATACACAAATATTTTTCAATGATTGTGCAGAGGTTCCAGCCATGTTTTTTTACTTTCTTCTTTTTTTTCTGCAAAAATAGAGAAAAAGATGAGAGATTTTATAGGGATAATATATTATAAGGATAAAACTATGGGTCACAGTTGTAAACAGAATAAACAGTAAAAACAATAAGGACACACATGCGTGTAAACAGTAGTGTGATTGTGGCTCACAATTTTCCTCTGGTTTTACGTCCAGAAACGGCTTCAACGCCTTCTATGAGTCGAGGATATGCTTCCCATCCAATTTTTTTATAAATTGGCAAACAGGGTCTTTTTTAGTCGGATTCCCAAGACTATGACGCTCATCTTGGAATTGTTTCCATAAACGGAGAAGTTCAATATGCACATGTCCACTAGAATGCGTCTCAAGAGTCAATAAGATGTTGTCTAAAGACTCCTTACTCAGCCCATTCTTAATGAAACCAATTTTATCTTCTCTGTTATTTGAAACACATCCCAAAGATCTGCATCGTTTGTCACAAGTCCATCTTGCACACTTATGACAAACCCATAAACTTTTGGCCCTTCGTTTTTTCGCATAAGTGCTTTTTCCTCATCCAGGCAAATACCGAATGAGCAATGATTGTGGAACTTCTCCTCCTAATCGAACCTTAACTTCTATTACAAGACGAATATCTTCTGGAATTCCTTTTTGCATTAGCAATCTCAATCTTTCACACATTCCTATATAAATTTTTCTTAGAACATTTTCAGAAACATAGGGAAAATATTTACAAATTTTTGAGAGAATTTCATCCATTTTGAAAAGAAAAGAAATGATTTTTTTTTTATTTTTGTATCAGCAATTATGGAAAACTGATTAAACTGACTATAAGAGTCACGGAGTACCGTTATCTGCCATTTAACCGGGAAAATAAAAAGATTAAGGAAACCTGAAATAAAAACAAACAAAATTAAATGCAATACAAAAAAAAATCAAGGATCTGAAAGGGAAAAAAACTCTTCTTGAAAAATTTCATTTTCTAAAAATGGTTTAAGCCTTTGTCCATTTACTTTAAAAACATCACCATTTTTAGGATTTTCAATATCCACAGCTCCATAAGTATACACATGCTTTACAACATATGGGCCTGTCCATCTTTATCGTAATTTTCCTGGGAATATGTGAAGTCGAGAATTATAAAGCAAAACTTTTTTACCAATCTCAAAAGATTTTCTAAGAATTGTTTTATCATGAAATGATTTGATTTTTGCTTTATAAATCCTTGAATTCTCATACGCGTCATTTCTGAGTTCATCAAGTTCATTAAGTTGCAATTTACGCAATTTGTTGGCATCATCCATGCTTGAATTTAAAGTTTTGATCGCCCAATAAGCTTTATGTTCCAATTCCACAGGCAAATGACAATGTTTTCCATAAACCAACCTATAGGGAGACATATTCAATGATGTTTTAAAAGCTGTTCGATATGCCCAAAGTGCATCATTAAGTCGCAGAGACCAATCTTTTCTATTTGAGTTAACAGTTTTTTCCAAAATTTGCTTTATCTCCCTATTAGCTAATTCAACTTGTCCATTTGTTTGAGGATGATAAGGAGTAGTTACTTTGTGAGTAATACCATATTTTTTCATTAATGAAGCAAATGGTTTATTAACAAAGTGAGTTCCCCCATCACTTATCATGGCTCGAGGAATTCCAAATCTACTAAAAATATTTTCTTTTAAAAATTTGATGACGATTTTATGATCATTTGTTCGACATGGAATTGCCTCTATCCATTTGGAAACATAATCAACTGCAACTAAAATATACAAGTATCCAAACGACGGTGGAAAAGGTCCCATAAAATCTATTCCCCAACAATCAAAGATTTCAATTTCAATAATAGGATTCAAAGGCATCATGTTTCTTTTTGAAATCGCACCCAATTTTTGACAATTTTCACAGATCTTGCAGATTTCGTGGGTGTCTTTAAACAAAGTGGGCCAATAAAATCCACACTGCAAGATTTTTGCAGCTGTTTTCTTTGAAGAAAAATGTCCTCCGCATGCTTCTGAATGACAAAATTTAATGACACTACTTACCTCATTGTCGGGTATGCAACGTCGAAAAATTTGATCCGGACAATACTTGAACAGATACGGATCATCCCAATAAAAGTTTTTTACCTCATTCAAAAATTTTCTTTTATCTTGAGAACTCCATTGCGGTGGCATTTTTCCTGTCACAAGAAAATTTACTATGTTAGCAAACCAAGGTGTAGTAGTAACTGAAAATAGATGTTCATCAGGAAAATTATCGTTAATTGGTGTCATTTCACAAGATGATCCTGTTACTAGTCTCGATAAATGATCGGCTACGACATTCTCGGTTCCTTTTTTATCTTTGATCACAATGTCAAATTCTTGGAGCAACAAAATCCATCGTATCAGTCGTGGCTTTGCATCCTGTTTGGTCAACAAATATCTAATAGCAGAATGATCAGTAAACACGATAGTTGTTGATCCAATCAAATAAGAACGAAATTTATCTAATGCAAATATTACAGCAAGTAGTTCTTTTTCAGTTGTGGAGTAATTCATTTGAGCATTGTTTAAAGTTCTACTTGCATAATATATCACATAAGGCTTACCGTTTCTTCTTTGACCCAATACTGCACCGACTGCATAATCACTCGCATCGCACATGATTTCAAATGGTAAAGACCAATCAGGAGGTTGCATGATAGGAGCTGATGTTAAATGTCGAATGATTTTATCAAAAGCATTTTGACATTCTTGAGTCCACTCAAATGCACTGTCTTTTGTTAAGAGGTTACAAATGGGTTTAGAGATTAAACTAAAGTCCTTTATAAACCTCCTATAAAATCCAGCATGTCCCAAAAATGAGCGAATTTCTTTAATGGTTTTTGGAGGGGGTAAATTGGCAATGACATCAACTTTTGCTTTATCAACTTCAATTCCATGAGATGACACGACATGTCCCAAAACAATTCCAGAAGTAATCATGTAATGACATTTTTCCCAATTTAAAATAAGACCTTTTTCCTCGCATCTTTTTAAAACTTTTTCCAAATTTTCAAGACAATTATCAAATGTATTCCCAAAGACAGTTAAATCATCCATGAAAATTTCCAAACAATTTTCAACCATGTCGCAAAAAATGCTTAGCATACATCTTTGAAATGTTGCTGGGGCATTGCATAATCCAAATGGCATCCTTCTAAATGCAAATGTTCCAAAAGGACATGTGAATGTAGTTTTATCTTGATCTTCGAGTGCAATGGGAATTTGATAATAACCTGAATATCCATCAAGAAAACAGTAGTATGGATGACCTGCTACTCTTTCTAAAATTTGATCCAAAAATGGTAATGGAAAATGATCTTTTCTAGTGGCGTCATTTAATTTTCTATAATCAATACACATCCGCCAACTAGATGGGACTCGACTTGTTAACAATTCACCTTTTTCATTTTTTATCACTGTGATGCCAGATTTTTTCGGAACTACTTGTGTTGGGCTTACCCACTTACTATCAGAAATAGGGTAGATAATCCCAACATCAAGTAGTTTGAGAACTTCAGTTTTCACAACATCTTTCATGTGTGGATTTAATCTCCTTTGTGGTTGTTGAGATGTTTTTGCATTTTCTTCTAAGTGAATTTTGTGAGTGCAAATTAGTGGATTAATGCCCTTGAGATCTTTTAGTGTCCAACCAATTGCATTTTTATGTCTTTTAAGCATATCAACTAATTTACCTTCTTCATCACTTGCTAGTTTGGAAGAAATTACCACCGGATATGTTTCATCTTCTCCAAGAAATGCATACTTCAATTCTTCTGGCAAGGGTTTTAACTCCAATATGGGTGGTTCGTCTTTGTTCTCATATTTTGCATCAAATTCTTTCTCTGATCCTGGTAACGAGTGATACCTGATAAAATCATCAAGATCAATTTCAATATTTTCTTTAACAGTTTCAATTGAACAAATATCTAATTGATCACGAGTACTCCCTTCTTGAATGTTTTCTTCCACAAGAGTTTCAATAAGATTTTCATCTTCACTTTCATCTCCTTTGTCATGTGGTTGCTTACAAAGATTAAACACATTAAGCTCCAAGGTCATGTTACCAAATGACAACTTCATTATTCCATTCCTGCAATTTATAAGAGCATTAGAAGTTGCTAAAAATGGACGACCTAAAATTACAGGAATTGCATTACAAGCTTCGATAGGTTGTGTATCTAAAACTATGAAATCGACAGGATATACAAAGTTATCAACTTGGACCAACACGTCTTCTACCATACCTCTTGGCACTTTAACAGATCTATCAGCAAGTAAAAGTGTTACCGAAGTAGGTTTTAACTCGCCTAGATTGAGTTCTTGATAAACTGAATATGGAAGTAAATTCACACTAGCTCCAAGGTCAAGCAAGGCTTTTTTAATCTTTCGTTCTCCAATAATACAAGAAATAGTAGGACAACCAGGGTCTTTGTATTTCAAAGCATTATTATTTTGAATGATTGCACTTACTTGTTCGGCTAAAAATGCTTTCTTTTTCACATTCAATTTTCTTTTCACAGTGCACAAGTCTTTCAAAAATTTGGCATATGATGGTACCTGTTTTATTGCATCTAATAAAGGAATATTAACTTTTACTTGTTTAAAAATATCATATATATCAGAATTCAAATTTGATTTTTTTGTATTTTTCAATGCATGAGGGAATGGTGGTGACACTGTCTGTTGAACCTCCTCTTCGCAAGTTATGGGTTCCACTTCCTTACCCTTTGGAGTTGATTTATCATCATCTTCACAAGGTTCAAGAATGGATTTTTCCACAACCTTACCACTTCGAAGGGTAATAACAGATTTTACCTGATCCATCAGTTGAGTTCCAGAAGTTTCAGTTTGTGAATGATGATCCTTGGGATTAGGCAGAGGTTGTGAAGGAAATTTACCTTTTTCATGAACATTAAGTGCAGATGCAAATTTAGCAAGAGTATCTTTCAAATTTGTCATGGTTTGAGCAGTTTGAGTATTGATAGACTCTTGCTTTGCAATGAAAGAATTCAATATATCTTCCAAATTCCTTTTAGGCGAAGGAACATAAGGTGCATAATTTTGACAATTTTGTTGATTTTGGAAATGTGGTTGTGAAAAATGTGCAGCATTATCATTCCTCCAACAAAAATTTGGATGATTTCGCCAACCTGGATTGCAACTTTGAGAAAATGGTTCAAAATTTGGCCTTTTGAGATTGTTTAAAACATTGGCTTGTTCATGGAGACATTCTTTAAAAGAAGGCAAAGTGGGACAATCTTTTGTAGAATGATCACTTGTATCACAGATGTGACATGCAATTTCTTGAACAGATTTTAATTGACCATTCTTTTTCAATTCAAGTGCCTCAACTTTTCTTGCCAAAGAGGTAAATCTAGCTTGAAGATCATGTTCATCTTTGAGAGTGTACATACCTCCACCAGATGTAGGAGATTGAATCTTGTTTGATGGTTCGATTGTACCTATAGTGTCCCAATTTTGAGCATTTTCAGCTAATGAATCGAGATACTCAATTGCCTCATTTGGATCTTTATCTTCAAATGTTCCATTACACATAAATTCAACCATTTGCCTATCTTTAGGTGTTAAGCCTTCATAAAATTGAGAAACAACTCTCCAAATTTCAAAACCATGATGTGGACAAAGATTAAGCAATTCTTTATATCTATCCCAACACTGATAAAAAGTTTCTCCTTGTTTTTGAGTGAAAGTGATGATTTGCCTTTTGAAAGAATTTGTTCTATGAGATGGAAAAAACTTTTTCAAAAATTGTTGTTGCAATTCATCCCATGTTCGAATGGATCCCGATCTAAGATTTTTTAGCCAAGTTTTAGCTTTATCTTTTAAAGAAAAAGGAAAAAGCTTAAGTCGAATAGTGTTCATGCTACAATTTAGATCATTATATGTATTGCACACTTCTTCAAACTCTCGTAAATGCATGTATGGATTTTCAGAATCTAAGCCATGAAAATTGGGTAAAAGTTGGATAATACTAGGCTTAAAATTGAAATAAGATGCATCGGGGGGAAAAACTAGACATGAAGGTGCACTAGTACATGTATGATTCATGTGATCTCTAAGTGCTCTTCGTCTATCATGATCATGTTGAGATTGAATTTCATCTTCATTTTCTTGGATGGGTTCTTCTGCCATGTTTTGTAAAAATAAAGGGTTATTTCGAATGAGTCGACCACTAAGTGTACGTGACCAAATAATGCTCATGAAAATGTAAATGCAAAAGAATAAAAACACAAAAAAGCAAAAAAAATTCAAATAAAGAAAAATAAACTATAAACAAAATTAAATAGACTTGAAATTAAATTATACTTCCCCGGCAACGGCGCCAAAAACTTGTTGTCATTTTGATTGTTGCACTCCCAAGAGCAGGTTGTCCACAAGTAGTATAATTCGGTGAGTCCGATATCGTATCCACAAGGAAGTTAAGGTAATTACAAGTCCACTACAATGTCTTTTTGTTTTGTTTTTGTTTTTGTTTATTTTTAATTTTAATTTTTTGAATCTTTAATGGGTAAATTTTAATTGTTCAAATTTTAATTTAAGTAGTTGAGATTAAAGGATCCACTCTTGGTATTTTAATAAAGTTAACATTAACGAACAATATTGAAATCCACTTAATAAAATGGTTCCAATATATTAAATAATCATATTTATATTATGTTATAAATTATTATCTTATAAGTATATAATATATACCAAAACTTATAAATGTGGTCAAGTATTTATTGTGCTATATATATTTGTAAACACTAAATCAAGGTTCCCACTTTAAATGGTTGGTAAAACCAAACAAACATTTAAATGGTACCAATAAATTAATNGAAGAAATAAAGGAAAAATGTAGAGAGAAATATTATGAATTCAAATGTTTGTTCATAGAATGAGGGATATCTCCATACATTACAATGCACCCCTATTTATAGCCAAATTTGGGGAGACAACCACAAATAAAATATTATTTTTTTATACATAAGTCTTCATTGGTGTTCCAAGATATTATATTATATTACACATCACTTTTGAAAATCTTCTTCTCCGAATTTGCTTCTTCACATAAAAAAAAACATGTGGATAATTGAGTTGTCTAGTTGTGGTATTTTTTTCAAACCATTTGACTAAGTAATTTGAGAGATATGGTCAAAATACTAGAGCCTAGTAAAACTGCCACTCTTTTGGTAACTTTATTTGTTGCTTAATTTGATCCCAATTGTGAGAGGATTTTAATCTCATGCTTGTCAACAATATTATAGATATTTCAACTTTCTACAGGTCCAAGAATCATCTTAATCTCATTTTGCAACGCCAAGTTTATTCTTGTTTTATCTAACTTGTAAAAAATATTAAAAACTTGTAATTACACAACAACTTATATTTTATACAATTTTTTATAAAATATATAATATTTAAACATTTAATAAAACAAAAACTATATAATTATATTATAAAACATTTAATTAATGTACAATTTTTATGTTTATCAATATGATTGGAGATATCGTGAGGAAAAGGCCCCGGAGGGAGGCCATTTACATGTGAAGGCTCTCAGAATGAGCCTGTAGAGGCCTCCAAAAATTCGTGCTTGAAAATTTGCGAAAAAATTTAAAAATTTTCTCTTTAATTAAATAAAATGCCTCATTCGTAAATAAACTGATAAATAAAGTTTAATGTTCAAAAATAGCAGCGGAAGTAAATAATGTTGCAAAACGACAGCTTTAAATAATTCATTGTAATAAAATGAGTTTTCGCAAAAATAATAAATAAACTGATAAATGAGGTCCTCGGGTCCCACTACTGCCGACTCGAGCTGGCTCACTGGTCCCCGCCCTCGATCCTGAAATCATCAGTACCTGCAACAATCAAGTCTAGTGAGTCTAAAGACTCAGCATGCATACATCGTAAATAACAAGTGAATAGATAATAATAAAATTGTATGCGAAGTGAAAATATCATGTCATGAGGAATTATAGTACTTGCATAACTGAACTGTAAATAGCTTATCATGGATAATTATAAATACGTGCATAATTGAAATGAAAATCATAAGTGAACTGTTTGTTCAATAGAGCTATGTAATAAAATAACCTGTCATAATTTTGTTGAGATTATGTTCTACGCAAGTGGCCCCATGAACTGCACTGAACTGAACTGACCGGTAACTGACGACCAGGACCCGTAACGGACGACCGAGTGAAATACTAATCGTCTGATCAGACTAATGCCACAGTATATTGGATGGTACAAAACTGAACTGACCGGTAACTGGCGACCGGGTGAAGTAATAATCCCATGATAGTACAATGGCCACAAGCAATATCACATAACTCTCAAAAATTAATATTTTACATTTTTTTTGCACGTAATATAATTAAATACAAAATTTAAATATCCTGTATAAATTTTACCATAAGGGTTGGACCGTTCCCAGGCTCGCTGCGACCTAATAATGTCATGAAAATATGCAAATAATTTACTTGACAAAACTTTATAATTGAATTCAAAAACGAGACAATTACGCCCACTGACTTAGTATTTAATCATGACTCCGAGCCAATCCGAACCAACACCAAACCAACGTTTAGTCATTATTAAAATACTCTTAAAAATGATGAAATGATGTTCCTAAATTTACAGTACTCGAAATTTAGTGAATGGAGGCCAAAAACGTGAAACGCTCTTTCGAGAGTCACTTTGGCACATTGCACTGTAAATTCTCGTACGACCTCTAAAATGATCCGAATCACAAACAGCCAAAAACATAACCTTTCTAACTTGATGAGGCACTGTCCACTCCAAGGTTATAGGCTAAAAGCCAACCAAGAACTCAAACGGCACCTCTGAACTGTGCCCCAAGCTGCTGTCCCAGTACAACAACAACGCTTGTGCTTGCATCGCTTTGTTTGCCAGGCTATTGGCTATTGGGGCTTGAACCACCAACCAGAGCCTCTTCCCAACATCCTAAGGTATGGCTTGAACCATGGCTAAGGGCCCTAGGCCAGCCACGATCCAAGCAACACCAGAAACATCACCACGCCTCCAACCGAGAACCAAACTGTACGCGTGGGATGTTTTGCTTGTTCCTGCTGTCATGTTTCATTCCAGTGGCCATTTGATTGACAATGGCATGATCTAGACATCATGAGGTGTTGTATGAACCATGGCTAAGGGCTAAAGAGCCAACCAAGCTCCACACCAACACCAAAATTTTCGAAACACAACACACACCAACAAGATTTTTCCAAAACCGAAGGGGCTGTTCTTGTTTTGTTTTTTTTAAAACCGATAGGGACGTGAACCAAGCCATGAAAGGGCATCTTGGTCACATCATAGACATGTCAAGGAAGGGTTCTAACCATGGCTACAGCCCCTGGGGCAGCCAAGATCAGAACTCACACCTTAGACAAGAAAACAAGAAATCGAACACCAAAAATCTGCACTATGGGAGTTGCTGTCCATTTCGTCTTGCTTGTGGCAAAGGGACTCAAACCGATGGACCAGCACCTCCCTAACCCATCCTAGTTCATGTCTAAAAGCAGCATTGAGCCCCTGGAATGAGCCACACCCTGAAATCATCACAAACATTCAAACCGTGAAGACACAAAGAAGAGAGCCGAAAAATCTGCACATATTTTCAAAAATTGCTTGATATAGATTTCGGTTTTTGCTATACAAATCATGCATAAGTGATGTTTAAAATACCTATATGGCTTGATTGAAGAGAAATGGAGGATATAGACATGCCTTGGATTTTTGTTTTGAAGAAAACAAAAGATACGACGACGCGGCGTGGCGGCGACGGAGTGTGCTTCTTTTGTTTCTTGTTTTTCTCCCTAGTTCTCACGATTTCTGCTGCATGAATTCTCTGAAATTTTCTGAAGTTTTCTAGAATAAGGAGAGGGGAGTCTAGAAAAAAATAAATGGGAAATCGCAAGATAAAAAGGATGATTAAATGGCAAAATGAATCTTGCTTTCTTTGAATTTGTGGGATAAGGAAAGGATAATGATATTATTTGATTTGAGAGGGAGTGGTGGCCGAAATCTTCTTTCAAAATGGGGTAGAAAAATTTTTCTTAATTTATAATTATTGAGGATTAAATGGTGAGAGAATTATCTACCAAGAATGGATTAAGGAAATGAATCAAGTAGTGAGTTGTCAAATATTTTTGAATTTAGGATAGGGATGACCGAATTCATCTAGTTAAAATGGGTAGAGAAATTGCTTAAATATTAATTATTGAAGATTAAGTGTGATAGGATTATCTTCCAAGAAAATGGATAAGGAAAGGAATCCAAGAAATGAGTTGTTAAACTTTTTAAATCTACCAAGGAAATGGTCGATTTTTATTAGGTGAAAAGGAGAGAAATATTGCTAGATAACATGGTAGAAATATTGTTTAAATATTAATTAGTGGTGAATAAAAATTTTGGGGATTATGTAACAAGAAAAGGAAAGGAAAGATATTAAAGAAATGGGTTGTAAATCAAAATTAAATCTTTTAAAAAGAAGGGTGGCCGATTTTATCTAAGTAAATGGGGTGGGAAAATATTTCTTAATTATTGAATTTTAAATCTTTTGTGTTTTATCTATCCATTAAATATTTTTGTGGATTAATAAACCACTTTAGGATAGACATTATTTTGCATGCATGGCTAAATCTTTAAATTAAATTGCTAATATGTTAAGTCATAATTTATTAAATAAAATAAGCCTAGATTAACTTATCTCAATTGGTTACGTATTTTTTTTAGGCTTTTAATTAAATTATTGGACATAAAGAATTTATTTACTACTTACCTCAAGTTAATTAAATAAATTCTTAAACATTCTTTTATACTAAAATAACTTATTATTTATCTTAAATAAATTCTAGGAATGTTTTCGTAATATTAAATTTTATATCTTTACTCCAACTCTAGTCCGACCTCACTTATTCAACTGAAAAAGCTAATAATTAAAATACTGCACTAAAATAATTAAATTTAAAGGAAAGAAATTTAATACTCATGCAATGAAAATCATTTTAATTTAAATACTAGGAATTATGCATGGCTTATACGTAGTCTAATTTACGGGTTCTACAATCATTCCCCCTTAAAAGAAATTTCGTCCTCGAAATTAGCACTCACCGAATAGTTCCGGATATCTACTCCTCATCTCGACTCAGACTCCCACGTAGCTTCCTCCTCTGAATGGTTAAGCCACTTGACTTTCACTCGCTTAACCAGCTTGTTCCGAAGCTTCTTCTCCTGTCTGTCTAGGATCTGAGCTGGTCTCTCCTCATAAGACAGGTTCGGAGTAAGCTGCAACGGTTCAAAATTCAGCACATACGAAGGATTTGCCATATACTTCCTCAGCATGGAGACGTGGAACACATTGTGTACTCTAGCCAGATTCGGCGGAAGAGCAACACGATAAGCTAGCGTCCCAACTCTGTCAAGGATCTCAAATGGTCCAATGAATCTCGGACTGAGCTTCTCTTTCTTACCAAATCGCATGACACCCTTCATAGGTGCCACTTTCACAAAGACATGGTCGCCCACGGCAAACTCTAAATATGTCCTCCGCTGGTCCGCATAACTCTTATGTCGACTCTGAGCAGTCCTCATCCTGTCACGGATCTGGGCGACTACATCGACAGTCTCCTGAATAATCTCTGGACCCAACTCTGCTTTCTTTTTTTA
>NC_133313.1:7389817-7424984 GCF_012295235.1 Primulina huaijiensis
GCGACCATACAATGCTTCATACGGAGCCATGCCTATAGTCGACTGAAAGCTGTTGTTATAGGGGAACTCCACTAATGGCAAGTTCGACTCCTAACTCCCGGAGAAATCGATAACACAAGCACGGAGAAGATCCTCCAAAATCTGAATAACTCGCTCTGACTGTCCGTCTGTCTGAGGGTGGAAAGCTGTGCTAAACAACAACTTCATACCCATCGTCGAATGCAAACTCTTCCAAAATGAGGAAGTGAATCTGGGGTCTCTGTCAGATACGATAGAAACTGGAATACCTGAAGTCGGACTATCTCCCGGATATACAACTCTGCATATTGAACCATGGTGAAAGTCGTCTTAATAGGCAAGAAGTGCGCTGATTTGGAAAGACGATCAACAATCACCCAGATAGCATTTGATCCTCTGATTGACTTTGGCAAACCGGTAACAAAATCCATGTTAATATTCTCCCACTTCCACTCGAGAATAGGAAGAGGCTTGAGCAAACCTGCTGGCCTTTGATGCTCTGCCTTCACTAACTGACAAGTCAGACACTCGGAGACAAAACGTCTGATATCCTTCTTCATTCCTGGCCACCAATATAATAACTGCAGATCTTTGTACATCTTCGTACTCCTAGGGTGAATAGAGTACTGTGACATATGGGACTCTGATAGAATATCCGCTCGTATGGAATCACTGCTAGGAACCCATATCCTGTCTCGGTATCTCACAATACTGTCATTAACTGAATACAAGCCATTGCCCTTGGCCTCATCTCTCTGCTTCCACTTTGCTAACTGCCCATCTGCTGGCTGACCACTGCGAATACGGTCAATGAGAGAAGACTGGATCGTCAAGGTAGATAGACGGGGAACTCTACCTTGAGGATATGCCTCTAGATCAAACCTCTGCATCTCAGACTGAAGAGGTCTCTTAATCGTCAGATGGGACATCACTGCAACTTTCCTGATCAATGCATCCGCGACTACATTAGCTTTACCCGGGTGGTAGCTAATGTCACAATCATAATCTTTCACGAGCTCCAACCAACGTCTCTGACGCATATTCAGCTCTTTCTGCGTAAAGAAGTACTTGAGGCTCTTATGGTCGGTAAAGATATAAATAATGCCTCCAAATCTTCAAGGCAAATACTACGGCTGCCAACTCTAGATCATGGGTAGGGTAGTTATTCTCATAAATTTTCAACTGTCGAGAAGCATACGCTATCACCTTCCCACGCTGCATCAATACTGCTCCGAGACCGAGCTTCGAAGCATCGGTATACAAGACAAAATCTCCAGGCCCTGATGGCATGGCCAAAACTGGTGCTGAGATAAGAGCTTGCTTCAAAGTATCGAAGCTCTTCTGGCACTCATCGCTCCACAAAAATTTCACATTTTTCTTGGTCAATGCTGTGAGTGGAACTGCGATGGAAGAAAATCCCTGAATGAAATTTCGGTAATATCCTGCTAAGCCCAGAAAACTGCGGATCTCAGATATATTCTGCGGCACAACCCAGTCTCTGACTACTGCAACTTTCGCTGGGTCTACCTCAATACCACTGCTAGAAACAATGTGGCCTAAGAACGCAACCTTCTCTAACCAGAATTCGCATTTACTGAACTTTGCGAATAATTTATGCTTCTATAAGGTCTGCAACACTGTGGTCAGATGTCCGCTGTGATCCTCTTGATTCTTCGAGTAGACGAGAATGTCGTCTATGAACACTATCAAAAACTGATCAAGATACGGCTGAAATACGCGATTCATGAGATCCATGAAGATCGCTCGCGCATTCGTCAAACCAAACGGCATTACAAGGAACTCGTAGTGGCCATAACGAGTCCTAAAAGCAGTCTTGGAAACATCAGCGTCGTTCACCCTCAACTGGTGATAACAGGAACACAGATCAATCTTGGAGAATACCGAAGCTCCCTGCAACTGGTCAAATAGAGCTTTAATCCTCGGAAGTGGGTATTTATTCTTCACTGTAACCTTGTTCAACTCCCGGTAATCGATGCAAAGTCTCATAGAGCCATCTTTCTTCTTCACAAACAAGACTGGCGCGCCCCATGGTGAAAAGCTTGGGCGAATGAACTCCTTGTCAAGAAGTTCCTGAATCTGCTTCTTAAGCTCTGCCAACTCAATCGGCGCTAGTCGGTACGGTGCTTTTGAGATTGATACCGTACCTGGCATAAGTTCAATAGAAAACTCCACCTCTCTCTCGGGTGGCATAGCAGAGACGTCTTCAGGAAAAACGTCTAAGAAATCTCTAACAATCGGAACATCTGCGGCTAACTGACTGGGTGTCTCGAGGACAGATATAAAAGTTGCTAAAAACGCTCGACACCCTCTATGCATGAGCTTCCTAGCCTGGACATAAGGAATAATGCGCGGTAAGGGAAAGTACCTGTCCGGCTCAAATAAGAACTGTGTCATCCCAGGAGGTCAGACTAGAACAGATCTCCGCTGGAAGTCTATCAACACTCTGTTCCGCAATAGCCAATCCATGCTTAATATGATATCGAACTCTGGCATCGGCAAGACAATCAGATCCGCATAAACAAGGTTGCCATGGAGCTCCAGATCTATGTCTCGGATTACATTGGTGGCTGCCATCTGCTCTCCTGAAGGCAGTACCACTGAGATGGCTACAGCCCTTGGGGCAGCCAAGATCAGAACTCACACCTTAGACAAGAAAACAAGAAATCGAACACTAAAAATCTGCACTATGGGAGTTGCTGTCCATTTCGTCTTGCTTGTGGCAAAGGGACTCAAACCGATGGACCAGCACCTCCCTAACCCATCATAGTTTATGTCTAAAAGCAGCCTTGAGCCCCTGGAATGAGCCACACCCTGAAATCATCACAAACATTCAAACCGTGAAGACACAAAGAAGAGAGCCGAAAAATCTGCACATATTTTCGAAAATTGCTTGATATAGATTTCAGTTTTTGCTATACAAATCATGCATAAGTGATGTTTAAAATACCTATATGGCTTGATTGAAGAGAAATGAAGGATATAGACATGCCTTGGATTTTTGTTTTGAAGAAAACAAAAGATACGACGACGCGGCGTGGCGGAGACGGAGTGTGCTTCTTTTGTTTCTTGTTTTTCTCCCTAGTTCTCACGATTTCTGCTGCATGAATTCTTTGAAATTTTCTGAAGTTTTCGAGAATAAGGAGAGGGGAGTCTAGAAAAAAATAAATGGGAAATCGCAAGATAAAAAGGATGGTTAAATGGCAAATGAATCTTGCTTTCTTTGAATTTGTGGGATAAGGAAAGGATAATGATATTATTTGATTTTAGAGGGAGTGGTGGCCGAAATCTTCTTTCAAAATGGGGTAGAAAAATTTTTCTTAATTGATAATTATTGAGGATTAAATGGTGAGAGTATTATCTACCAAGAATGGATTAAGGAAATGAATCAAGTAGTGAGTTGTCAAATATTTTTGAATTTAGGATAGGGATGGCCGAATTCATCTAGTTAAAATGGGTAGGGAAATTGCTTAAATATTAATTATTGAAGATTAAGTGTGATAGGACTATCTTCCAAGAAAATGGATAAGGAAAGGAATCCAAGAAATGAGTTGTTAAACTTTTTAAATCTACCAAGGAAATGGCCGATTTTTATTAGGTGAAAAGGAGAGAAATATTGCTAGATTTCATGGTAGAAATATTGTTTAAATATTAATTAGTGATGAATAAAAATTTTGGGGATTATCTAAGAAGAAAAGGAAAAGAAAGATATTAAAGAAATGGGTTATAAATCAAAATTAAATCTTTTAAAAAGAAGGGTGGCCGATTTTATCTAAGTAAATGGGGTGGGAAAATATTTCTTAATTATTGAATTTTAAATCTTTTGTGTTTTATCTACCCATTAAATATTTTTGTGGATTAATAAACCACTTTAAGATATACATTATTTTGCATGCATGGCTAAATATTTAAATTAAATTGCTAATATGTTAAGTCATAATTTATTAAATAAAATAAGCCTAGATTAACTTATCTCAATTGGTTACATATTTTATTTTAGGCTTTTAATTAAATTATTGGACATAAAGAATTTATTTACTACTTACCTCAAGTTAATTAAATAAATTCTTAAACATTCTTTTATACTAAAATAACTTATTATTTATCTTTAATAAATTCTAGGAATTTTTTCGTAATATTAAATTTTATCTCTTTACTCCAACTCCAGTCCGACCTCACTTATTCAACTGAAAAAGCTAATAATTAAACTACTGCACAAAAATAATTAAATTTAAAGGAAAGAAATTTAATACTCATGCAATGAAAATCATTTTAATTTAAATACTAGGAATTATTCATGGCTTATACGTAGTCTAATTTACGAGTTCTACAATCCTTCCCCCTTAAAAGAAATTTCGTCCTCGAAATTAGCACTCACCGAATAGTTCCGGATACCTACTCCTCATCTCGGCTCAGACTCCCACGTAGCTTCCTCCTCTGAATGGTTAAGCCACTTGACTTTAACTCGCTTAACCAGCTTGTTCCGAAGCTTCTTCTCCTGTCTGTCTAGGATCTGCACTTGTCTTTCCACATAAGACAGGTTCGGAGTAAGCTGCAACGGTTCAAAATTCAGCAAATGCGAAGGATTTGCCATATACTTCCTCAGCATGGAGACGTGGAACACATTGTGTACTCTAGCCAGATTCGGCGGAAGAGCAACACGATAAGCTAGTGTCCCAACTCTGTCAAAGATCTAAAATGGTCCAATGAATCTCGGACTGAGCTTCCCGTTCTGACCAAGTCGCATGACACCCTTCATAGGTGCCACTTTCACAAAGACATGGTCGCCCACGGCAAACTCTAAATCTCTCCTCCGCTGGTCCGCATAACTCTTCTGTCGACTCTGAGCAGTCCTCATCCTGTCACGGATCTGGGCGACTACATCGACAGTCTCCTGAATAATCTCTGGACCCAAATCTGCTCTCTCTCCTACCTCATCCCAACGAACAGGAGATCTACACTTGCGATCATACAATGCTTCATACGGAGCCATGCCTATAGACGACTAAAAGCTGTTGTTATAGGTGAACTCTACTAATGGCAAGTTCGACTCCTAACTCCCGGAGAAATCGATAACACAAGCACGGAGAAGATCCTCCAAAATCTGAATAACTCGCTTTGACTGCCCGTCTGTATGAGGGTGGAAAGCTGTGCTAAACAACAACTTCGTACCCATCGTCGAATGCAAACTCTTCCAAACTGAGGAAGTGAATCTGGGGTCTCTATCAGATACGCTAGAACCTGGAATACCATGAAGTCGGACTATCTCCCGGATATACAACTCTGCATATTGAATCATGGTGAAAGTCGTCTTAATAGGCAAGAAGCGCGCTGATTTGGAAAGACGATCAACAATCACCCAGATAGCATTTGATCCTCTGATTGACTTTGGCAAACCGGTCACAAAATCCATGTTAATATTCTCCCACTTTCACTCGAGAATAGGAAGAGGCTTGAGCAAACCTGATGGCCTCTGATGCTCTGCCTTCACTAACTGACAAGTCAGACACTTGGAAACAAAACGTCTGATATCCTTCTTCATTCCTGGCCACCAATATAATAACTGCAGATCTTTGTACATCTTCGTACTCCTAGGGTGAATAGAGTACGGTGACATATGGGCCTCTGATCGAATATCCGCTCGAATGGAATCACTGCTAGGAACCCATATCCTGTCTCGGTATCTCACAATACCGTCACTAACTGAATACAAGCCATTGCCCTTGGCCTCATCTCTCTGCTTCCACTTTGCCAACTGCTCATCTGCTGGCTGACCACTGCGAATACGGTCAATGAGAGAAGACTGGATCGTCAAGGTGGATGGACGGGGAACTCTACCTTGAGGATATGCCTCTGGATCAAACCTCTGCATCTCAGACTGAAGAGGTCTCTTAATCGTCAGATGGGCCATCACTGCAACTTTCCTGCTCAATGCATCCGCGACTATATTAGCTTTACCCGGATGGTAGCTAATGTCACAATCATAATCTTTCACAAGCTCCAACCAACGCCTCTGACGCAGATTCAGCTCTTTCTGCGTAAAGAAGTACTTGAGGCTCTTATGGTCGGTAAAGATCTGGCACTTCTCTCCATATAAATAATGCCTCCAAATCTTCAAGGCAAATACTACGGCTGCCAACTCTAGATCATGGGTAGGGTAGTTCTTCTCATGAATTTTCAACTGTCGAGAAGCATACGCTATCACCTTCCCATGCTGCATCAATACTGCGCTGAGACCGAGCTTCGAAGCACCGGTATACATGACAAAATCTCCAGGCCCTGATGGCATGGCCAAAACTGGTGCTGAGATAAGAGCTTGCTTCGAAGTATCGAAGCTCTTCTGGCACTCATCGCTCCACAAAAATTTCACATTCTTCTTGGTCAATGCTGTGAGTGGAACTGCGATGGAAGAAAATCCCTGAATGAACTTTCGGTAATATCCTGCTAAGCCCAGAAAACTGCGAATCTCAGATACATTCTGCGGCACAACCCAGTCTCTGACTACTGCAACTTTCGCTGGGTCTACCTCAATACCACTGCTAGAAACAATGTGGCCTAAGAACGCTACCTTCTCTAACCAGAATTCGCATTTACTGAACTTTGCGAATAATTTATGCTTCTATAAGGTCTGCAACACTGTGGTCAGATGTCCGCTGTGATCCTCTTGATTCTTCGAGTAGACGAGAATGTCGTCTATGAACACTATCACAAACTGATCAAGATACGGCTGAAATACGCGATTCATGAGATCCATGAAGATCGCTCGTGCATTCGTCAAACCAAACGGCATTACAAGGAACTCGTAGTGGCCATAACGAGTCCTAAAAGCAGTCTTGGAAACATCAGCGTCTTTCACCCTCAAATGGTGATAACCGGAACGCAGATCAATCTTGGAGAATACCGAAGCTCCCTGCAACTGGTCAAATAGATCTTTAATCCTCGGAAGTGGGTATTTATTCTTCACTGTAACCCTGTTCAACTCCCGGTAATCGATGCAAAGTCTAATAGAGCCATCTTTCTTCTTCACAAACAAGACTGGCGTGCCCCATGGTGAAAAGCTTGGGCGAATGAACTCCTTGTCAAGAAGTTCCTGAATCTGCTTCTTAAGCTCTGCCATCTCAATCGGCGCTAGTCGGTACGGTGCTTTTGAGATTGATACCGTACCTGGCATAAGTTCAATAGAAAACTCCACCTCTCTCTCGGGTGGCATAGCAGAGACGTCTTCAGGAAAAACGTCTAAGAAATCTCTAACAATCGGAACATCTGCGGCTAACTGACTGGGTGTCTCGAGGACAGATATAAAAGTTGCTAAAAACGCTCGACACCCTCTATGCATGAGCTTCCTAGCCTGGACATAAGGAATAATGCGCGGTAAGGGAAAGTACCTGTCCGGCTCAAATAAGAACTGTGTCATCCCAGGAGGTCAGACTAGAACAGATCTCCGCTGGAAGTCTATCAACACTCTGTTCCGCAATAGCCAATCCATGCTTAATATGATATCGAACTCTGGCATCGGCAAGACAATCAGATCCGCATAAACAAGGTTGCCATGGAGCTCCTGATCTATGTCTCGGATTACATTGGTGGCTGCCATCTGCTCTCCCGAAGGCAGTACCACTGAGTAGGCTACATCTAGCCCAACGGTCTTAACTTTGAGAAAATTCGCAAAGACCTCAGAAATAAATGAGTGAGTAGCCCCTGAATCTATCAGGGCTTTTGTAGCTGAGCCAGCTATGAAAATTCTCCCTGAAAGGTTAGAATACTATGCTGAACCCAATAATCACAAGAGCTAAGCTTATAGACATGCAAAGGCCAACGTTCTTCTAACTTAAATTCCCCAAAAATAATACTGAGTAGAGCATGCAATCCTATCGCAATACTAGGTTCAAAATCTCACCCAAAACATTAAATCCCAAATATAAATTTAAAGCTTATAGGTACATGTCATAAGCATGGTATCGGGGTTCGTCTCCGCTGCATGGAGAGCAAATACCCTGCCTTGGGTAGGCAGGTTCCTCTGAGGGCACTGCGGTAGCACGTGGTCTGGGCTACCGCACTTGTAACACTTCCCAGAGCCATACATACATACTCCAGGATCGCGGCGTCAGCATTTAGGACATATCGGATGCTCAATAGGTTTAGGGACTGTGCGTCCCCGCTGTTGCTGCTGCTGGTGGCCTCTGTTTCTGGGCGGGCCATGGAAAGGCCTCTTATTCTACTGCTGATGCTGCTGAGGAGGAGGGCGGTGTGGTACCTGGACTAGGTGCTTGCCCTGACGGTCTCTCTCGATATCACGCTGATCCTGCTCTGCAGCGAGAGCTCTGGAGACAGCGACCTCATAAGTAGTAGGGTCAGACACCATAACATCACGGCGCAAGATCGGCCGTAGACCCACCAAGAAATGCATCAACTTCGCTTTTGCATCGTTCGCGATCAGGGATACAAAATGACAACCCCTCTTAAACTTACGGATGAACTCCGTAACAGTCAAATCTCCTTGCCTCAGACTCATGCATTCCGTGGTCAACCTGGTGCGCACTTCCTCGGTAAAATATTTGGAGTAGAATGCCTCCGTGAAACCCGCCCAACTCAGTGTAGCCAAGTTCAGGGCTACTGATGCTCATTCACACCATAAGCGGGCATCTCCTCCGAATAAGTAGGTGGCACAACGAACTCTATCTGCATCTCCAAGCTCCATAAACTCGAAGATAACCTCGAGGGACTTGATCCAGCCCTCGGCAATCATGGGGTCCGTCTTCCCTGAAAACTCCTTAGGACGCATCTTCATAATCTCTCGTAAATAGCTTCGGCCCCTGTCGGCCTAGCTGCCACCGCGGCATTGTTCCCCGCAAACTGTGCGAAGAACCGGTTCATTCCAGCTAGCATCTGGGCATTCATGTCAGGTGGAGGGGGTGGAAGTCCGAATCCCCCCTGTCCTTGACCCTCACCGTCTTCATGACGACGCTCATCATCACCTCTCGGGCGTCCAACCTGGCGTCTAGGAGGCATACTGTTCCATATATAACCCATACGTAACCAACATGCATAATTCCATAATTTATTTAAATGTAAATAAATACTGAACAATTAAAATCTGAACGTAAAAATACTTCATGAGGACATGCAGTTAAAATAATTCCGGCTTTAAATAAAATGCATGAATGTAAAACTTACAGACCGAAGACGTGACTTCGTGAACTTCTCGAGGTCAGTAGTAGTGCAACCCTTTACAAGAACATAGGCTCTGATACCACCTGTAGAGGCCTCCAAATTCGTGCTTGAAAATTTGCGGAAAAATTTAAAAATTTTCTCTTTAATTAAATAAAATGCCTTATTCATAAATAAACTGATAAATAAAGTTTAATGTTCAAAAATAGCAGCGGAAGTAAATAATGTTTCAAAACGACAGCTTAAAATAATTCATTGTAATAAAATGAGTTTTCGCAAAAATAATAAATAAACTTATAAATGAGGTCCTCGGGTCCCACTACTGCCGACTTGAGCTGGCTCACTGGTCCCCGCCCTCGATCTCGACATCATCAGTACCTACAACAATCAAGTCTAGTGAGTCTAAAGACTAAGCATGCATACATCGTAAATAACAAGTGAGTAGATAATAATAAAATTGTATGCGAAGTGAAAATATCATGTCATGAGGAATTATAGTACTTGCATAACTGAACTATAAATATCCTATCATGGATAATTATAAATACGTGCATAACTGAACTGAAAATCATAAGTGAACTGTTTGCTCCATAGAGCTCTGTAATAAAATAGCCTGTCATAATTTTGTTGAGATTATGTTCTACGCAAGTGGCCCCATGAACTGCACTAAACTGAACTAAACTGAACTGACCGGTAACTGACGACCGGGTGAAATACTAATCGTCTGATCAAACTAATGCCACAGTATACTAGGTGGTACACAACTGAACTGACCGGTAACTGGCGACCGGGTGAAGTAATAATCCCATGATAGTACAATGGCCACAAGCAATATCACATAACTCTCAAAAATTAATATTTTACATTTTTTTTGCACGTAATATAATTAAATACAAAAATTAAATATCCTATATAAATTTTACCATAAGGGTTGGACCGTTCCCAGGCTCGCTGCGACCTAATTATGTCATGAAAATAAGCAAATAATTTACTTGACCAAACTTTGTAATTGAATCCAAAAACGAGACAATTACGCCCACTGACTTAGTATTTAATCATGACTCCGAGCCAACCCGAACCAACACTGAACCAACGTTTAGTCATGATTAAAATACTCTTAAAAATGATGACATAATGCTCCTAAATTTACAGTACTCAAAATTTAGTGAATGGAGGCCAAAAACGTGAAACGCTCTTTCGAGAGTCACTTTGGCACATTGCACCGTAAATTCTCGTACGACCTCTAAAATGATCTAAATCACAAACGGCCAAAAACATGACCTTCCTAACTTGATGAGGCACTGTGAAATCCAAGGCCATAGGCTAAAAGCCAACCAAGAACTCAAACGGCACCTCTGAACCGTGCCCCAAGCTGCTGTCCAAGTACAGCAACAGCGCTTGTGCTTGCATCGCTTCGTTTGCAAGGCTATTGCCCATTGGGGATTGAACCACCGACCAGAGCCTCTTCCCAACATCCTAAGGTATGGCTTGAACCATGGCTAATGTCCCTAGGCCAGCCACGATCCAAGCAACACCAGAAACATCACCACGCCTCCAACCGAGAACCAAACTGTACGCGTGGGACGTTTTGCTTGTTCCTGCTGTCATGTGCCATTCCAGTGGCCATTTGATTGACCATGGCATGATCTAGGCATCATGAGGTGTTGTATGAACCATGGCTAAGGTCTAAAGAGCCAACCAAGCTCCACACCAACACCAAAATTTTCGAAACACAACACACACCAACCGGATTTTTTTCAAAACCGAAGGGGCTGTTCTTGTTTTGTTTTTCTAAAACCGATGGGGACGTGAACCAAGCCATGAAAGGGCATCTTGGTCACGTCCTAGACATGTCAAGGAAGGGTTCTAACCATGGCTACAGCCCCTGGGGCAGCCAAGATCAGAACTCACACCTTAGACAAGAAAACAAGAAATCGAACACCAAAAATCTGCACTATGGGAGTTGCTGTCCATTTCGTCTTGCTTGTGGCGAAGGGACTCAAACCGATGGACCAGCACCTCCCTAACCCATCCTAGTTCATGTCTAAAAGCACCCTTGAGCCCCTGGAACGAGCCACACCCTGAAATAATCACAAACATTCAAACCCTGAAGACACAAAGAAGAGAGCCAAAAAATCTGCACATATTTTCGAAAATCGCTTGATATAGATTTCGGTTTTTGCTATACAAATCATGCATAAGTGATGTTTAAAATACCTATATGGCTTGATTGAAGAGAAATGAAGGATATAGACATGCCTTGGATTTTTGTTTTGAAGAAAACAAAAGATACGACAACGCGGCGCGGCGGAGACGGAGTGTGCTTCTTTTGTTTCTTGTTTTTCTCCCTAGTTCTCACGATTTTTGCTGCATGAATTCTCTGAAATTTTCTAAAGTTTTCGAGAATAAGGAGAGGGGAGTCTAGAAAAAAATGAATCGGAAATTGCAAGATAAAAGGGATGATTAAATGGCAAAATGAATCTTGCTTTCTTTGAATTTGTGGGATAAGGAAAGGATAATGATATTATTTGATTTGAGAGGGAGTGGTGGCCGAAATTTTCTTTCAAAATGGGGTAGAAAAATTTTGCTTAATTGATAATTATTGAGGATTAAATGGTGAGGGAATTATCTACCAAGAATGGATTAAAGAAATGAATCAAGTAGTGAGTAGTCAAATATTTTTGAATTTAGGATAGGGATGGCCGAATTCATCTAGTTAAAATGGGTAGGAAAATTGCTTAAATATTAATTATTGAAGATTAAGTGTGATAGGATTATCTTCCAAGAAAATGGATAAGGAAAGGAATCAAAGAAATGAGTTGTTAAACTTTTTAAATCTACCAAAGAAATGGCTGATTTTTATTAGGTGAAAAGGAGAGAAATATTTCTAGATAACATGGTAGAAATATTGCTTAAATATTAATTAGTGGTGAATAAAAATTTTGGGGATTATCTAACAAGAAAAGGAAAGGAAAGATATTAAAGAAATGGGTTGTAAATCAAAATTAAATCTTTTAAAAAGAGGGGTGGCCGATTTTATCTAAGTAAATGGGGTGGGAAAATATTTCTTAATTATTGAATTTTAAATCTTTAGTGTTTTATCTACCCATTAAATATTTTTGTGGATTAATAAACCACTTTAGGATAGACATTATTTTGCATGCATGGCTAAATCTTTAAATTAAATTGCTAATATGTTAAGTCATAATTTATTAAATAAAATAAGCCTAGATTAACTTATCTCAATTGGTTACATATTTTATTTTAGGTTTTTAATTAAATTATTGGACATAAAGAATTTATTTACTACTTACCTCAAGTTAATTAAATAAATTCTTAAACATTCTTTTATACTAAAATAACTTATTATTTATCTT
Source organism: Primulina huaijiensis (assembly GCF_012295235.1). Lineage (NCBI taxonomy): Eukaryota > Viridiplantae > Streptophyta > Magnoliopsida > Lamiales > Gesneriaceae > Primulina > Primulina huaijiensis. The sequence goes on from NC_133313.1 coordinate 7,402,399, forward strand.
AAATAAATTCTAGGAATGTTTTCTTAATATTAAATTTTATCTCTTTACTCCAACTCCAATCCGACCTCACTTATTTAACTGAAAAAGCTAATAATTAAACTACTGCACTAAAATAATTAAATTTAAAGAAAATAAATTTAATACTCATGCAATGAAAATCATTTTAATTTAAATATTAGGAATTATGCATGGCTTATACGTAGTCTAATTTACGGGTTCTACAGAGCCCGACGATCGTATTTCCATATTTGGACACAACCCAGTGACGAGAGTTGCTGACGGTTGCACCGCCCCCAGGTACTTGGTGTAAATAGACTGATCAGTCGACCACATGGTAAAATGATAAAGGATGGTCACTTTGAAGGATCAAACTTCATCCAAAATGATACACGATGATGAAAGGCTTTATGATTTAATGATTTATGATTTATGAATTATTTATGCTTTCAAGTTTATGCTAGCTTATTTTAAATAAAAGTATGATTTTTAAATTCATGTGCCTGTATATGTATTATTTGTTATGTATGGTTAGAACGTGCTGAGTCGTTAGACTCACTAGGTTTGGATGGTGCGTGTGAGGATTTTGAGGGAGGCGCTGACGCTTCAGTGGATCGGGTTCGGCATTACACTCCCGATTGATTTTTACTTTTCGCACTACTAGATTTAAGTTTTTAATAAATTTTAAGGATTTATTTTATAAAGATTTTATGCTTTGGTTTGAAGATTGAAGGTTGAGTTTTCTTTTAAAATTGATGTACGATTTTATAGTCGACGATTTATGGATTTTTATGCATTTAAGATTTTTAAATATTAGTTTATTTGTGTTGACTGGTTTTGAAGTTAGAGGAAAATTCTTACAAAAAAAAATATTAGTAGTATTTTAAAATTAAAAAATAAAAGACGTTACAGTTGGTATCAGAGCCAATGTTCTTGTAAAGGTTGTGTTACTGCAACTCCGAGAAGCTCAAGAAATCAAGCCTTAAAGTCTGTGAGTATTTACTGCTATGAATTTTATATGCTGAAAATTTTTAAATGCCTTTATGATATAGAAATTTGGAAGTTCTATGTCTAATTTTAAATTTTTAAATGCATGCTGGTTACGTGGTTTGGACGGTGTGTACAGTTATGCTTCCGAGACGTCAGGGAAATTTGGTTTTGCATATCTCAAATTCTGCACTACCTAGGATTAAGTTGAGGGGAAGTGAACTTGATGATTAGGACTGCATGTTTCGAATTTTATGTTGTCTAGGAAGAGAATTTCGAACTTGATAGTTATGGATTGAATTTTAAGGAATCAAGGACTTAGGGACTGAATTATAATAATTTAAAATTTTAAGGGACTTAATGGCTAGTTTTCAAAAATATTCGAGGTGATTTTGCTATAATTTGAAAAATTTTACTATAATTTGAAAATATAGGGGCATACTTGTATGAATCCAAAAACTTGGATGGTTAAAATGCAAAATTTTGGGGGCTAAATTTGAGAATTCGAGAATTTTTGGGTCTTGATTGCAAATTTTAGGAAAATTATGGGTCATTTTAGCAATTTTTGAAAGCTATAGGAGCTGTTTTGCGTAAAATTCGATAGTTTAAGGTGCTAAGAATGCGATAATTCAGGCTTAATCGAATAATTCGAGAACTTTGGGATTTAGATTGAAATTTTCAAAAAAATAAAAGGTTCTAATTGAATTAAGTCGGCAAGTAAATTATCAATTAAGGGCTACATAAGGAATTGTGATTGAGGAAGTTAGACATATATGTAAGTATGGGTATGTCCAAGGAGGAACGAAAAATATTGATATTAGCGATTTTGATGAGAAAATAAGATTTGTCAAATTAGTAATTTTTGGGTATTATAGTGGATTATAGAGAATTACAATTGTGATACATGTGTTATAAGTGTATGTCGTAAAACACAAAGAATATAAAATATTAAAATAATATTTAATCGACAATATTTTTATTTTTGGTTTTATCGTAATTTTTAAAAGCTATGGCGTAAAATACACACGCTCAAAAACATTTAAATAAGTTAAAAAAGCGTTTTTAAAGGTCATCTAGCCTCTGAATAAAAATAAATGCAGTTAAAAACAATTTAACATCCTCAAAATCCTAGAAGGTTATTTAAAAGAATTCAAGCATACCCTTTTTAAATCTTGATAAATCATCAACGTAGTAGAAGATGAAAATACATAAAACAATCAATGATCATCCACGACCCATATAAATATATTTTAAACCCATGTCTAATAAACATAATATGCGGAAAACGCAAGGTCCTCGAGTAATCCAGTGCACCCGCGGCTCAGCCTACTCAGTCTTCAACGCCTCTTGTCTCCATAACAACATGCTCACTTGCATCAATCATACCTAGTGAGTTTAAAGACTCAACACTCCTCAACCGTTATAACAAATACATATACATATCATGCAACACTGAAAAGTACTGTAATAAACATACGTTTCATGATCTTAAAAGCGTGAACGTAAACGTGTATCATAGCGTAGCGTGTCAAAACATGTCTCAACATATCAACATATACGTGTTCATTTTCTTAATATGAATTCTGTTCATTAGCTGTGACTTTCGTATCATCTTATTAGGCGATAGATCCATCTACATGTAACCGCGGTACCCGGTGGCGGGGACATCAGTGACAGTATTATCCATCCACTGAGTATTGGCCTTACATATCATCGTATTATCGTATTTGTATACGTCACAACCAACTCCCTTCAAAAACATGTCCTCATATTCATCACTTAATAAAATCATGCATAAACGTAAATTTTCTTTAAAATCAAGCACGCAACGTATTTTTCATATTTACATAAAAACTCATATTTGTGATAACATAAGCATTTAAAACATGTCAAATCATGTTTAGGGCGCTGTCAGGACTAAAAACTCGACCCAGGAGCAAAATGACCATTTTTTCTCTCGAAACCTTAATTAACTATTTTACCCCTGGACCTCAAAATTTCGACTCGAATCTGACCAAACTCCTTAAAACACCTCAAAACATATTAATAAGTATTTCTTAGACGTAAAGTCGAGCCCGTTTCAAAATTTATACGATTCGTTTTAAAACTTGAACCGGTGTTCTGGTTTTTACCCGAATCAATCCGAAACTTAACCAAATTTTTCCCAACATAAACCTTTCCTCAAACCTACACAACCAGCCCCTAAACCACTCATTCTATAACCCTTAGGGCCTACGAACCACGCCTGAACATTGCAGGAAATTTCCAGCGCGCACGAGTTGCAACCCTAGTTGCACCAACCCACCTTTTATCTCATTTTAGCCTAAAAGCCGACATGTCAATCCCTCAACCCCACACCCTAGGACTAAGACCGAGCCAAGGAACCACTCGTGGACCATCCTAACCATGCCTACAGCACAATACACGTGGACGCGCTTGAGTTACTTGGAAAGAAGCCAAAACCCGACCCTTCCCATTTTATGCGCCTCGACCGACTCCTAGGTTGTGACCAGCCGCGGTTGAGCCATCTAGGACCACGTCTCAGACCCCTTAGGATCTGCACTGTGGCTCGGTTCAATTCCCCAATAGCCGATCCTCCTCCCAAAGCCCAAACTAGTCACATATAACAATGAATACCCTAAATCTCGATCGGCCCTCACCAAGACCCGACCAGCTCGTGACTCCAGCACTTTGACACCTTAACCATTGACTTGTACAGCTCATAACACGAAGCCCTAGCAGCTCCCTTGCAAAATCACCTTGAAAACTTGAGTTACATGCAAACATATGCATATTTTCGTGCAAGAATTGCATAAAATCAACACCACAAGTTAGATTGATGGTTCTTCATGCAAAAATATACAAAACAACATATATTGATGTGAATGATGAGAAAAACAAGATATAGGGCAAGCCTTTGCGTCTAATACGCTAAAAAACTTGGTACAATTGCGTAGGACATGCACCGAAGAGACGAAAAGGGATTTCTTTGCAAAACCAAGTGGATTTTCGAGGGTTGGAGATGCTGGAAAATTCGAACAGCAACTGCTGTTAGAGGGGAGGGGCGATAACAAGTTTTGATTAGGGTTAGGGTTTACTAATGAGGTATTTAAATCATAATTTAAGGTGCTAATGGGCCCTTAATTAAAATAAAGGAATTAAAATGGTTTTAGGCCCATTAAGCAATAAAATAAACCCGCCAAGCCCAATAACACTCCCGAAAAATATTTCGTTTAGGTACGTTTTTGAAAATATTACCCGAGTCCTCGAAAAGTCCCTTGACTTTAGGGGTGTTCAAACTTTGGATAAAACCGAAATAAGTGATCCATAACGAAAAAACCGAACAGCGAATTTTATAATTCGGTTATAAATGTTAAAACCGAAATTTATTTGGTTCGGCTTCGGATTATATATATCAAAACCGAACCGACCGAAAAAACCAAAATTTCATTAAATTGATAATTTTATTTTTATTATATATTTTTTGAGATGATATCAGTGAGTGTTGAATTATTTTGAATAATATTTTGTTGATTGGTTTTTATATAATTCATTTAGACTTTATATTTAAATGTTTTACTAAGAAATCATGTAAAAAGATAACATATTATATTTTACAATATATTTATCTTATTAATTTAAATAATTGTATCAAAATCGAAATAAGCGACCGAAATAATTGAACCATTTCGGTAGAAAACCGAACCAAACCGAAAAAAAATGGCTCAGATATCGGATTATATATTTGTAAAACCGAAAACCGAAATAAAAAACTGAAAACCAAACCGAACCGACCAATGAACACCCTTACCCGACTTGCTAAAATTCGCGTACCGATTTAAAATATGACCCAGCTAGTAAAATTATTCCACCAAGGCCCATTTCAAAAATCACACTTAAATGCACCATATATTAAATAACTAAAACTAATTATTTAATAAAACATTTTTCCTTAATTATCCCCAATCTCCGTTCCTCGTTAGAGCGCGAAATTTACTAAAAGCCCTTATGCATGAACATTTAATAAACCATGAATTAAAACAAATAATCATGCATTTAATGCTTTAAAATAATTTAATAAAATAAAAAAAATTAGATAACTTGCATGCATGTGGTTCACGTGGACCTTCAAATTTTCGAGACGTTACAATCTATCTCCCTTAAATTGAATTTCGTCCCCGAAATTCGCTTATCCTCGATAAATAAAAAGTTTAGACTCTTAATTCAAGTATCCCAATAATCCATGCTTCCGCTGTACTACTCTGATAAAATAAGTGATAAGCTGTCCTTATGTCTCCTCAATCCTAATTAAATTGCCTACCAAAATCTTCGTTTGTAAATCACGACTTAAAACGACTTATTGTGACTTAATTCTATTATACTATGACCTCGAATTTAGACTTTTCTCGCAATTCTTCATACTAAAAATTGATATCCAAATTTATCGCACCTTACTTTTCTTATATTATTCCTATGATGTTCATCGACCTATTACATTAGCATTTATGCAGTTCAACTTAATAAATCGTAGCACCAAAATTTACTAATCGACTTCTATCCCCGATAATACACTTAAAAGTTAAACATTATGTCAACCGCATAATAATATTAGCATATGATCCTTGAATCGAATTTTATCTTATGGCACCAAGCTTACGTAACTAAATTATTTTTAAGTACATCCAGAATATCAAATTGTTGCAAATCTTAACTTTCGAGTAGTGTTAATCCATTAAACCCAAAATATACAATATCGATCTTCTACCTATATAATAATGCCCTTCTAGCCTCAATTACATGCTTAAATTATTTCCTTCTCAATTACAATATAGTTGAGGCCTAAGACACTTGGACTTTCCTCATTGGAACGAATGTCGCATTCTGACATATCTTCAATGCTTAATTAATTCTAGCATGTAAAACTTAATAAGTTTTCTCCTGTTAATGATAAACTATCTCTAATAAATCAAATTCACTTATAACCCATAGAGTTCTAGAATCCCCATATTAAGATTTTAGATTCTTACTCGATAAAAATCTTCATATTCGTTCATTGATAACCTATATTGAACACAACTAATTCCCTCTCTTTTTTTATTTCACCCAAAATTTTCGTATGAACACTTATTTCATAAACTTGAAATTCAAACTTAACCAACTCAAATAGTCTTAGATAACATAATTCCAACACAAATATCTGGTTAATCCAAAATTTCTTAATGACTTTCAATAATTCCTCAAAGCATGATGTCTAACCCACTTATTACTTGCTTCTATCAAATAACATAACCGTCAGTCATACCCAACTTTCTAGAAAAATTTAACCCTAGCAAAGGTTTAATTTTAACTCTTACGATCATTATTAAAACTTATGCTACATCAAACCTTAAGTTCCCAAAAATAAGTTAACTTAATGTCTAGTCTTATAACTTAACTAATTGATCAACTTCACCAAAATTGTTATCACTTTAAATTCTTAATTTGCCACAACATTATTTCACTAACGCTTAAAGTTTCAAGCTCACTATTGATTCATCCTACAATGCCCTTGGTTACCATTCCTCATAACATTATAACTATGATATAACAAGGTTATAAATATCCCTTCAAGCCTAAGTCGCAAAAAATTTCTATCATTTAGACAATTCAATTCTCACTTATTGCTAAACTAGTCTCCAAATTTCTTAAAAATTGCAAAATTAATTGCTAATTTCCTCGAAACTTATCCACTTGGTCCTTAAATTTCGAAAATACCTCAATTACCTAAAATTTCTTGGCGTTCCCAATTCCATTCTATAGGTTCCTCGAGACATAAATTTCCAAAGTTTTAAGCTTATTAATCCCAAAATTTCTATCATTATTGCTTACATAAAATCCTCAAAAACTAACACAATTAGTAACCACGAACCATCAATATTTTCTTAGAAAACCTACATGCCTCAAAAGCATTCATAATTTTCAAGATTAACTTATGACCCATAAATAGAATATCAGTACTACTAACCCAAAAATTAATATAGTCAAATCATTTTCAACCTCTCTTAACGGCCAATATTTGAATTCTTGGACATGTCCAATTATAAACTTAACCAACATGCAATCCAATCTAGTTTTTAAAACATTTAAACTTCAAATCATATAAACAGCTAGACATGTACTGTAAAACATATATCATGTAAACATGCAGGTGATAGCATTAAAAATATTTAAACTTAAACAGACTTGAGGCTTGACGAGTGAGCTTCTGAAGCTAGCGGTGGCACAACCCTTTTACAGGACCCTTGCTCTAATATCAACTGAAACGTCCACTCGTTTTAAAATTTTACTGAAAATTTTTTTTTTAAAAGCTATGACCGAAAATATACACGCTCAAAAAAATTTAAATAAGTTAAACATGTGTTTTAAAAGGTCATCCAGCCTCTGAATAGAAATAACTGCTGTTAAAAACAATTTAACATTCTCAAAACCCTAGAAGGTTATTTAAAAGAATTCAAGCGTACACTTTTTAAATCCTGATAAATCATCAACGTAGTAGAAGATGAAAATGTATAAAACAAACACTGATCATCCATGACCCATATAAATATATTTTAAACTCTGTTGTGACTTTGATTGTTGCACTCCCAATAGCAGGTTGTTTGCAAGTAGTATAATTCGGTGAGCTCGATATCGTATCCACAGGGAAGCTACGGTAATTACAAGTCCATACAATGTCTTTTGTTTTTTTTTTTGTTTTTCTTTTAATTGTTTGAATCTTTAATTGGTAATTTTTAATTGTTCAAAATTTAATTTAAGTAGTTGAGATTAGAGGATCCACTCTTCATATATTAATAAAGTTAACATTAATGAACATTATTGAAATCCACTTATTATAATGGCTCCAATATATTAAATAATCATATTTATATTATGTTATAAATTATTATCTTATAAGTATATAATATATATCAAAACTTATAAATGTTGTCAAGTATTTATTGTGCTGTATATATATTTGTAAACACTAAATAAAGGTTCTCACTTTAAATGGTTGGTAATACCAAACTAACATTTAAATGATTCCAAGAATTTAGTGTAACATATAGCAACAATAAATCAAAACTCTCACTTATAAGTAGGGTATAAAAATACTTAAAAAAATAAATATAACATAAACAATAAATAATGATTAAATAATACAAAACATAGATTCTTACCTTTTAATAACATTATTATCATGCCAAGAGTTTCACCTTTTCAGCTCAACTTTAGGAAGTTAGCTATTCATTATTCAAAGTGTAAAACTTTGAATATGAAATTAACATGTTATTTATATTTAAATGAAGAAATAAAGAAAAAATATAGACAGAAATATTATGAACTCAAAGGTTTGTTCATAGAATGAGAGATATCTCAATTCATTATAATGCACCCTATTTATAGCCAAATTTGAGGAGACAACCACAAATAAAATATTATTTTTTTACACAAAAGTCTTCATTGGTGTTCCAAGAAATTATATTTTAATACACATAACTTTTGAAAATCTTCCCATCCAATTTTGCTTCTCCACATAAAATAAAACATGTGGATAATTGAATTGTTTAAATTGTGGTATTTTATTTTACCCATTTGACCAAGTAGTTTGAGAGATATGGTCAAAATACAAGAGCATGGTAAAACTGCAACTCCTTTGGTAACTTTGTTTGTTGCTTAATTTGATTCCAATTTTGAGAATATTTTTATATCAGGCTTGTCACCAATATTGTAGATATTATCATCAACTTTCTAAAGGTCCAAGAATCATCTTAATCCCATTTGCAACGCCAAGTTTATTCTTGTTTTATCGAACCTGTAAAAATAGTAAAAACTTATAATTACACAACAACTTATTTTTTATAAAATTTATTATAAAAAATATAATATTTAAACATTTAATAAAACAAAAACTATAAATTTATATTATAAAACATTTAATTAATGTACAATTTTTATATTTATCACACCCCCAACCAGCTTATTGATAGTCCCTAGCAATTTAAGCGTGAATAGCAATACAAAACATATTGATTAATTTAAATAGAAATGTAATCGTAATTATCCAAGTGTTTAAATTAAATTTGAAAACTGTCAAAGTTATATCAAGATCATCATAATTATAATTTATGAAATAATCTGAGCTGATCAATTCAAAGCTTATTTTCAGGTAGTTAAATGTACACGGCCTTCAGAAATTCCTAGTAAGAGTCTCAACTCCATATCTTCATGGGTTAATAAATTTTTCAATTTATGGGAACAATTTCTCTCATGGGGTTGGAATACAGATAAATACTCAGGAAAATGGTTTACAGAATGCAGACAGACAAACGAGCCAAACTGATCAAAAGATAGGAAATCCATTGATTCAAAATCTAGTTGTTCTTATTATATATTTTTTCCTGATCATTTTTTTTCATAACATCATGGAATCAGACTAAGTTTATGCTTCTTGACCACATATTTATTTAATTTGTACAATAAATTTCTCTCTTTTTTTTTTTATGAGAGATAAATGGGTCGTAGCATATAACTTAAAAATTACATAGATCTTCAACATCTTTCTTTTAGTTTTTTTTCTTTTTTTTTCTTCAGTAAATATCATTTTTTTTTTCAAAATAAGAACTCAAGATAATAGATAGTCTCTCTCATGATCAATAAAGGCTCGAAAGCTGTTTTCTCAGTCCTCTCCACTCACTCACAAAATATGTGTGAGTTTAAAATTTTAGGTACTCTTATAAGGTATATCTTGTGCCATATACTTTAATACCTGATTTTATCACAATGGTTAATCACTAAAAAAGATTTCATAAATCATATTTTTATATTGATCAGAATATTAAAATTGACATTTTTTCAAAATAAAAATTTAAACATCCTTAAATAGATTAATACATGTTCTAATTTAAACCTTTCAAACATGTAATGTATGATATTTTTGCAAAAATTACTAAGATACAAACAATAAACATGGTTTTATTTTAAAATAATATATTTTTTTAAATATATATAATTTTTTAAAAAAAAATTTGAAATTTTTTATTATTTTTTTTTATAAATTTGTTCTCCCCCAAACAGAATATGACATTGTCCCTAATGTCAAAATAACTATTAATAAAGAGTACATAATGAAAGAGATATTACCTAGAATTTTATTGAAGATAACAAACTGAAACAAACGCAAACCAATCCACGACTTTTGAATCAATGATCCAACATTCTTTTCTTACTGCTTGATTGCGACCAATTAATCTTTGCTATAATCGGATCAGGTTTATGAACAAAAGCTTCCAAATCATCAATTAATTGGTCGCAGTCGAAGCAGAGATGAGCATCCTTCGTGAATTTTATGAAATGAAATTATGTTCCACAGATTTATCAAGAAATGTCAACAAACTGTCATAATAATTATTGATATTCAACAAGCCCACAGGTTTATTATGGATATTAAGTTGTGCCCAAGAAACAGTATGAAAAATTTCTTCTAACGTACCAAAACCACCTGGTAATGCGATAAAAGCATCAGAATTTTCAATCATTTTGGTGATTCTTTCATACATTGAAGAAACTTTTAATTCCTTCCCAATCGTAACACCTGTAATATTTCCTTCAGCTAAAGCTGTAGGAATAATACCCAAAGCCTGAGTACCTCCAAGATGTGCAGATGTTGAAACAGATCTCATTAACCCAATATTACCTCCTCTATATACCAAGTGAATTTTTCTCTCAGGCAATATCTTTCCAAGATTATTTGCTGCTTCTACAAACACTTCATTTTTTCCAGAACTCGACCCACAAAATACACAAATATTTTTCAATGTTTGTGCAGAGGATCCAGCCATGTTTTTACTTTCTTTTTGGTGTGCGAAAATAGAGAGAAAGATGAGAGATTTTATAGGGGTTATATGTTATCATGACAAAACTATGGGTCACAGTTGTAAACAGAATAAACAGTAAAAACAATAATAACACACATGCATATAAACAGTAGTGTGATTGTGGCTCACAATTTTCTTCTGGTTTTACGTCCAGAAACGGCTTCAACGCCTTCTATGAGTCGAGGATATGCTTCCCATCCAATTTTCTTATAAATTGGCAAACAGGGTCTTTTTTAGTCGGATTCCCAAGACTATTAAAATGACGCTCGTGTTGGAATTGTTTCCATAAACGGAGAAGTTCAATATGCACATGTCCACTAGAATGCGTCTCAAGAGTCAATAAGATGTTATCTAAAGACTCCTTACTCAGCCCATTCTTAATGAAACCAATTTTATCTTCTCTGCTATTGGAAACATATCCAAAAGATCTGCATCGTTTGTCACAAGTCCATCTTGCACATTTATGACAAACCCCTAAACTTTTGGCCTTTTGTTTTTTCGCATAAGTACTTTTTCCTAATCCAGGCATATACCGAATGAGTAATGACTTTGAACTTCTCCTCCTAATCGGACCTTAGCTTCTATTACAAGACGAATATCTTCTGGAATTCCTTTTCGCATTAACAATCTCAATCTTTCACATCTACCTGCATAAATTTTTCTTAGAACATTTTCAGAAATAGAGGGAAAATATTTACAAATTTTTGAGAGAATTTCATCCATTTTTAAAAGAAAAGAAATGATTTTTTTTTGTATCAGCAATTGTGGGAAACTGATTAAACCGACTATGAGAGCCACGGAGTACCGTTATCCGCCATTTAACCTGGAAAATAAAAAGATTAAGGAAACCTGAAATAAAAACAAACAAAATTAATTGCAATACAAAAAATCAAGGATCGGAAAGGGAAATAAACTCTTCTTTAAAGATTTCATTTTCTAAAAATGGTTTAAAACTTTATCCATTTACTTAAAAAACATCACCATTTTTAGTATTTTCAATGTCCACAGCTCCGTAAGGATACACATGTTTTACAACATATGGACCTGTCCATCTTGATCGTAATTTTCATGGGAATAGGTGATGTCGCGAATTATAAAGTAAAACTTTTTTACCAATCTCAAAAGATTTTCTAATAATTGTTTTATCATGAAATGATTTGATTTTTGCTTCATAAATCTTTGAATTCTCATACGCGTCATTTTTTTTTTTATTTAGTTCATTAAGTTGCAATTTGTGCAATTTGTTGGCATCATCTATGCTTGAATTAAAAGTTTTGATCGCCCAATAAGCTTTATGTTCCAATTCCACAGGCAAATGACAATATTTTCCGTAAACCAACCTATAGAGAGACATATTCAATGATGTTTTAAAAGCTGTTCGATATGCCCAAAGTGCATCATTAAGTCTCAGATACCAATCTTTTCTATTTGGGTTAACAGTTTTTTACAAAATTTGTTTTATCTCCCTATTAGCTAATTCAACTTGTCCATTTGTTTGAGGATGATAAGGAGTAGTTACTTTGTGAGTAATACCATATTTTTTCATCAATGAAGCAAATAGTTTTTAACAAAGTGAGTTCCCCCATAACTTATCATGGCTCGAGGAATTCAAAATCTACTAAAAATATTTTCTTTAAAAAAATTGATGACGATTTTATGATCATTTGTTCGATATGGAATTGCCTCTATCCATTTGGAAACATAATCAACTGCAACTAAAATATACAAGTATCCAACGAAGGTGGAAAAGGTCCCATAAAATCAATTCCCCAACAGTCAAATATTTCAATTTCAATCATAGGATTCAAAGGCATCATGTTTCTTTTTGAAATCGCACCCAATCTTTGACAATTTTCACAGATCTTGCAGATTTTGTGGGTATCTTTAAACAAAGCGGGCCAATAAAATCCACACTGCAAGATTTTTGCAGCTGTTTTATTTGAAGAAAAATGTTCTCCGCATGCTTCTGAATGACAAAATTTAATGACACTACTTACCTCATTGTCGGGTATGCAACGCCGAAAAATTTGATCCGGAAAATACTTGAACAGATACGGATCATCCCAATAAAAGTTTTTTACCTCATACAAAAATTTTCTTTTATCTTGAGAACTCTATTGCGGTGGCATTTTTCCTGTCACAAGAAAATTTACTATGTTAGCAAACCAAGGTGTAGTAGTAAATGAAAATAGATGTTCATCAGAAAAATTATCGTTAATTGGTGTCATTTCATAAGATGATCCTGTTACTAATCTCCATAAATGATCGGCTACAACATTCTCGGTTCCTTTTTTATCTTTGATTACAATGTCAAATTCTTGGAGCAACAAAATCCATCGTATCAGTCGTGGCTTTGCATCCTGTTTGGTCAACAAATATCTAATAGCAGAATGATCAGTAAACACAATAGTCGTTAATTGACCATTATTTTTCAATTCAAGTGCTTCAACTTTTCTTGCCAAAGAGGTAAATCTGGCTTGCAGATCATGTTCATCTTTGAGGGTATACATACCTCCACCAGATGTGGGAGATTGAATCTTGTTTGATGGTTCAATTGTACCTATAGTGTCCTAATTTTGAGCATTTTCAGCTAATGAATCGAGATACTCAATTGCCTCGTTTGGATCTTTATCTTCAAATGTTCCATTACACATAAATTCAACCATTTGCCTATCTTTAGGTGTTAAGCCTTCATAAAATTGAGAAACAACTCTCCAAATTTCAAAATCATGATGTGGACAAAGATTAAGCAATTCTTTATATCTATCCCAACACTGATAAAAAGTTTCTCCTTGTTTTTGAGTGAAAGTGATGATTTGCATTTTAAAGAATTTGTTCTATGAGATGGAAAAAACTTTTTCAAAAATTGTTGTTGCAATTCATCCCAAGTTCGAATGGATCCCGATCTAAGATTTTGTAGCCAAGTTTTAGTTTTATCTTTTAAAGAAAAAGGAAAAAGCTTAAGTCGAATGGTGTCATGCTACAATTTAGATCATTATATGTGTTGCACACTTCTTCAAATTCTCGTAAATGCATGTATGGATTTTCAGAATCTAAGCCATAAAAGTTGGGTAAAAGTTGGATAATACCAGGCTTAAAATTGAAATGAGATGCATCAGAGGGAAAAATTAGACATTAAGGTGCACTAGTACGGTAGGATTCATGTGATCTCTAAGTGTTCTTCGCCTATCATGATCATGTTGAGATTGAATTTCATCTTCATTTTCCTGAAAGGGTTCTTCCGCCATGTTTTGTAAAAAAAAAGGGTTATTTCGAATGAGTCGACCACTAAGTGTACGTGACCAAATAATGCTCATGCAAATGCAAAAGAAAAAGAAGAAAAACACACAAAAACAATAAAAAATTCAAAGAAAGAAAATTAAATAGACTTGAAATTAAATTATACTTCCCCGGCAACGGCGCCAAAAAACTTGTTGTGACTTTGATTGTTGCACTCTCAATAGCAGGTTGTCCGTAAGTAGTATAATTCGGTGAGTCCAATATCGTATCCACAGGGAAGCTACGGTAATTACAAGTCCACTACAATGTCTTTTTGTTTTTTTTTTGTTTTTGTTTTTCTTTTAATTGTTTGAATCTTTAATTGGTAATTTTTAATTGTTCAAATTTTAATTTAAGTAGTTGAGATTAGAGGATCCACTCTTCATATTTTAATAAAGTTAACATTAATGAACATTATTGAAATCCACTTATTAAAATGGTTCCAATATATTAAATAATCATATTTATATTATGTTATATACTATTTTCTTATAAGTATAAAATATATACCAAAACTTATAAATGTTGTCAAGTATTTATTGTGTTATATATATTTGTAAACACTAAATCAAGGTTCCCACTNAGAAATTATTATAATGATATATTCATATATACTAAATCAAGGCATCCACTTTAAATGGTTGGTAATACCAAACTAACATTTAAATGGTTCCAAGAATTTAATATTATAATATATTCATATATAATAAATCAAGGCATCCACTTTAAATGGTTGGTAATACCAAACTATGATTTAAATGGTTCCAAGAATTTAGTGTAACATATAGCAACAACAAATCAAAACTCCCACTTATTAGTAGTGTATAAAAATGTTTAAAGAAATAAATATAACATAAACAATAAATAATGATTAAATAACACAAAACATAGATTCTTACCTTTTAATAACATTATTATCATGTCAAGAGGTTCACATTTTCATCTCAACTTTAGGAAGTTAGCTATTCATTATTCAAAGTGTAAAACTTTGAATATGAAATTAACATGNTGCTTAATTTGATCCCAATTGTGAGAAGATTTTTATCTCATGCTTGTCACCAATATTGTAGATATTATCATCAACTTTCTACAGGTCCAAGAATCATCTTAATCCCATTTGCAACGCCAAGTTTATTCTTGTTTTATCGAACCTGTAAAAATAGTAAAAACTTATAATTACAAAACAACTTATTTTTTATAAAATTTATTATAAAACATATAATATTTAAACATTTAATAAAACAAAAACTATAAATTTATATTATAAAACATTTAATTAATGTATAATTTTTATATTTATCAAACTCATGTCTCATAAACATAATATGCAGAAAAACGCAAGGTTCTCGGGTTATCCAGTGCACCCCGACTCAGCCTACTCAGTCTTCAACGCCTCCAGTCACCATAACAACATGTTCACCTGCATCAATTACACCTGGTTAGCCTAAAGACTCAACACACTTGAACCGTTATAATAAGTACATATATATATCACGCAACAGTGAAAAGTATTGTAATTAACATACGTTTCATGATCTTAAAAGTGTGAACGTAAATGTATTGTATCATAGCATAGCGTGTCAGAACATGTCTCAACATATCAACATATATGTGTTAGTTTTCTTAATTTGAATTCCGTTCATTAGCTGTGACTTTAGTATCATCGTATTAGGCGATGGATCCATCTAGGTGTAACCGCGGTACTCGGCAGCGGGGACATTAGCGACAATATTACCAATCTACTGAGCCTTGGCCTTACATATCATCCTATTATCGTATTTGTATTAGTCACAACCAACTCACTTCCTTCAAAAACATGTCCTCACATTCATCACTTAATAAAGTCATTCATATACGTAAATTTTCCTTAAAATCAAGCATGCAACGTATTTTTCATATTTACATAAAAATCATATTCGTGATAACATAAGCATTTAAAACATGTCAAATTGTGTATAGGGCGCTGCTAGGACTAAAAACACGACCCGAGTGCACAATGACCATTTTGTTTCTGGAAACCTTATTGACCATTTTACCCCTGAACCTCAAAATTTCAACTCGAATCCTACCAAAATCCTTAAAACACCTCAAAGTATATTAATAAGCATTTCTTAGACAAAAAGTTGAGTGTGTTTCAAAACTTATACGATTCATTTTAGAACTTGGATCGGGGTCTCAGTTTTAACCCGAATCAACCCGAAACTTAACCAAATTTTCCCAACTTAAACCGTGACTCAAACCTACACAACCAGCCCCTAAACCACTCGTTCCAGACCCCTTAGGACCTACGAACAACGCCTAAATATTGCTGGAAATTTCCAGCGCGCACGAGTCGCAACCCTAGTTGGACATGTCCATCCCTCAACTCAACACCCTAGGACTAAGACCGAGCCAAGAAACCACTCATGGGCCATCAAACCACGCCTACAGCACAATGCACGTGGACGCGCATGAGCTACCCGAAAACAAGCCAAAACCTGACCTTTCTCATTTCATGCGCCTCGACAGACTCCTTGGTTGTGACCAGCCGTGGTTGAGCCATCTAAGACCACGTCTCAGACCCCTTAGGATTTGTACCGTGGCTCGGTTCAACTCCCCAATAGCCGATACTCCTCCCAAAGCCCGAACTAGTCTCATACAACACATGAATACCCTAAACTCGATCGGCCCTCACCAAGACCCGACCAGCTCGTGACTCCAGCGCTTTGACGCCTTGACACCTAGCCCTAGCAGCCCCCTTGCAAAAGCACCATGAAAACATAAGTTACATGCAAACGTATGCATATTTTCGTGCAAGAATTGCATAAAATCAACACCACAAGATAGATTGATGGTTACTCATGAAAAAATATACAAAAAAAACATATATTGATGTGAATGATGAGAAAAACGAGGTATAGTGCGTGCCTTTACGTATAATACGCTTGATAACTTGATACAATCGCGTAGGACGTGCACCAGAGAGACGGAAAGGAATTTATTTGTAAAACCAAGGGGGTTTTCGAGGGTTGGAGCTGCTGGAAAATTCGAACAGCAGCTTCTGCTGAAGGGGAGGGGCGGCAACAAGTTTTGATTAGGGTTAGGGTTTATTGATGAGGTATTTAAATCATAATTTAGGGTGCTAATGGGCCCTTAATTAAAATAAAGGGATTAAAATGGTTTTAGGCCCATTAAGCAATAAAATAAACTTGTCAAGCCCAATAACACTCCCAAAAATATTTCGTTTATGTACGCTTTTGAAAATATTGCCCGAGTTCTCAAAAATTCCCCCGACTTGTTAAAATTTACTATTGGTGTAAATTATGACCCGACGAGTAAAAATATTCCACCAAGGCCCATTTTCGAATATCACACTTAAATGCACCATATATTAAATAATTAAAACTAATTAATTAATGAAAAAAATTTCCTTAATTATCCTCGGTCTTCGTTCCTCGTTCGAGCACAAAACTACTAAAAGTCCTTATGAATTAAAATTTAATAAACCATGAATTAAAACACATAATCATGCAATAATCATCCATTTAATGCATTAAAACAATTTAATAAAATACAAAAAAAAATTTGATAACTTGCATGCATGTGGTTCACATGGAACTTCAAATTTTCGGGAGGTTACATAATAACTTCAAGATCAAATATCAGAAGATGAATGCCAAGAAATGGACCATGCAATCTTCTTACTCATTGACGAAAATAATCAAACACCTACAACGCACTAAGTGAGCTGTACGAGTCTGAAAGCAATGTTAATTATAAACCAGCCTCAAGATGAAAAAATACCACCACAACAAGCTCAACCACACTACAGTATCCCAACAAAACCAACCAGAAACCAAGGAAAACATAAACACGCAAATAACGAACCCTAGAATGGTCCACTGCGCAAACCAGAACCCAGGTGCTATATCAGTGAATGGTAGAAGAATCAGTACGTAGAAACACTAAAAGAACTACCCCTTCACGTAATAGAGTCCATAGAAATCAGAATAGAAGAACTCAATAACTTAAAATCGAAATCTGCACAAAAAACGCGATGGAGCAGCAAATTTGGACCAATGAAGGCATCAGAAAGTATCTAAGTCTAAGAACGAATAAAACCAAAATGAAGCAGCAAAGCTAAGAAACAATCTGGAAGATCCGGTTAGGGTTCTTCAAAACAGGGATCAGGAGATAGTATGAAATGAAAGAGACGATATGTAAAAATTTGTTAATTTGAAATGGTAATTAAAAACAAAAAATGGACGGTTCACTATTTTACTTCAGGAGTTAGGATTTAAAAAAAAAAATTGTTAACATATTACTTCATCAAACAGTTTTTGTCGAAGTAAAATAACACTTCAAATTTAAAGTGAAGCCCGTGTTTTTAACATACAAAGTCTAAAATAGTCTATTACTTTGTCAGTTATATAACCGAAGTCGATAACTATCTACTACTTCGGAATTTGAAATTGAAGAACGAAGTAAAAAAATTTATTTTCTACTAGTGCATGAACAGTAGTGGTTCATGAGGATGGGCCGAGGCCCATGTTGGTTCAGCCTAATGGCTTATGATCGTTACAAGAAACCTTATCAAAATCGTCCCCGGTTCTCTCGTCTTTACCGTACATCGCGTATTCGACTACAAAAGGTTCACATTTATAACATTCAGTTAAATAACTAATAAATAAGGCCAATACTTAAACATACCTCTAGACCACTAATTTTAAATTAATTTCAAATAAATTTTCATGCATGCATGTGGTTAGTGTGTTCGGCTTTTCGGCGTTACAAAAATGACATATTTTGCGTGCGTGTTTTTGGGCCTAATGGGCTTGTGTTAGTAGATTTTTTGGCCAAGCCCACTACACCTCATTATTTTTAAAACCTAGGCCCAATAGTCACACATTTTATTATTAAAACCCATTCAAACCCTAGCTCCTTCTCACTCCCTCTCGGCCGCACCTCTCACGCTCTCACACCAGAAATTTTCGACTCTTTGCCAAGGAGATTTCAGTAAGATCATCGTCTCGTCCCTCCTGTGTTCGTCCCTCGCTCCGTTGGTTGGTTTTTTTTCGAAAATTTCTTCACCAAGTTATGCCCTACACCTTCTTTTCTCATCTATCACATCATGATATGTATTTTGAATGATTTTGTATAGTAGTTACTAGATCTACTGATATGAATCGGTTTTGCATGGTTTTTACACGAAAATATGGATTTTTCCTTGTCATGAAACTCACGTCTTTGACTTGTATTGAAGGGGCTGCCATGGCTCAAGGGTTAAGGATGATTTTTCAGCAAGTTTGAAGGTTTCCAGATGTAAAGATCGGATCTGGAGTAAACGCTTGTAGGTTGTCGATGGATCTACTTGGTTGGCTCCACTTTGGGTCTCAATCAGGTTTAGAAAGGAGCAGCGGGGCAAGGGTCGTTCTAGGCCTCGGATTAGACCCTAGTGGGTTTGATTCGTGGCCCATGATGGCTCCTGAACGGCTAGTCACGGCCTAGGGATAGATCGAATGAGTTAGGGTTGGTTTGGTTAGGTTTTGGTTTGCTTCAGGTAGTTCATGCATGTTCACATGCATGGGGCTGAGGACCATGACTAGGTATGTCTAGGAGGGTCCAGTGGTGGGCTATAAAGGGCTGGTTAAGGTCTGGTCCAAGCTGGTTTGGTCTAGGGTTGAGAGTTTGAGGCTAGGGAAATGCTAGGGTTTCGGCCACCTTTGTGCAGAAATTCCAGCAATTGTCCAGTCATGTTCGATGGTCTTAAGCGGTTTGAATTAGGCTGTTTATGGACTGGTCTTGTGTGGTTAAGTCATGGTTAAAGTTTGGGAAAGTTTGGTTGTGTTTCGGATTAAAATCGGGACTCCGGTTCAAATTTTAAAACGAATTATAGAATGTATAACATGGGCTCGAGTTTACGTCTAAGAAATGATTATAAGTATGATTTAAGATATTTTAATAAGTTTGGATAGATTTTGTTCGAATTTTTAAGGTTCTGGGGTGGTCAAATGGTCAAACTAGGGTTTCAGAACATGTGCCCTGACATCTGGTAATGCATGTTTCAAATGTTTACTTGATATGAATATGGAATTTTTAGGAAAATGCTGAAATACGTTGCATGCTTATTTTCAAAAAAATTTATGTATATGCATGAAATTTTATTAAGTGGTGAATATGATGACATGTTTGAAGGAGATGACTTGGTTGTGACTAATACGAACACGAATATGAAACATGTAAGGTCAAGGCTCAGTTGACAGGTGAGAGTATCGTTGATGTCCTCGTCGCCTGATACCATGGTTATACGTAGATGGATCCATCGAAGAGCAGCTGATACGAATGTCATAGTTAATTATCCGAATTCAATAAAGGAAAAACGAATATATTTATGATGACATTATTTGAATATGTTTATGTTTTATGTCATGGTTATGTATATGGACATGCTTTAGAATTATCATGAAAGTTATTTTGATTACAGTACTTTTCATTATTGCTTGATATGTATATGTACTTTGATATAACGGTTCTGGTGTGTTGAGTCTTTAGACTCAATAGGTGTAACTGATGCAGGTGATCATGTTGATGAGGAGACTGGAGGTGCTGAGGGCTAAGTGGATTGAGCTGGTGGCGCACTGGAAGCACGACGACCTTGCGTTTCTTCCTCATTTCATGATTTTATGAGGGATATGGTTAAACAATATTTCAAAACCTTTGTGATTTTTATACTTTGAGGTTTGGAAGGTTTTTAGTATTGTACTGTTGTTTTACTTCAAACAGTAAACGTTTCCGTTGGTCAAACCTTTTAGATTTTATGTATGTATGTATATTTCGGCCAAGGCTTACTTTAAAAATAAAAAAAATCAATAGTATTTTAGCAGTAGACATTTTACCAACTATAACCTACTGGTTCTTGCAAAAACTATATTTGATACCTAAGGGATAATGAGACAATGCTACTAGACGCTCTTATCAAGAACTGATGGGTGCAATCAGAACGGAGTTCTGACGTTCTTGTGATCAAGGGGTTGATGCATAGAATGAGGCTAATAAGGGTAAGCTCGTATAAGAGATAAATGTTATCTTAGATCACATGAGTTGTGAACCCACATTTAGTTGTATCCCTGAACTATTGAGTATCACACAAATATTATTTTATGTTCTCGCTAAGATAATCAAATTCAAAGAGGTAAATTTGGTGATTATAGTTCGCTCGAGATTAAACATATGGCTTATAAAGGTGTTTATAAGTGGATTGCATATTTTAAAGCTGTAAGAGTTGACACAACTACTAAATTTCTTGTTAAAGTGAAACTGCCAAAATTTTTTGAAATATTTCAAAAATTTGTAGCTGGAAAAAATGAATAAATCAAAATTTTGATATTCGAATTTTCATTTTGCATCATAATAGTGATTTTTGTACTCTCGTGCTTTCGGAGATTTCTGATCGTTGACTGAGATTATGATAAAACCACGATCATCAATTATTAGATCAATAGGATTGGAGAATCCAACTTGCTCAAACTAGTAGGAATACTTTTTAGATCCTAAAAAAACTTAGTAGTGATTTTGACAAGCTAGAAACTGCTAGTCAGAGTTTTAACCAAGTAAAATTCAATTGAGGTTTTTTACTAGGTAAAAACCTCTGAACACCGCCGCTCACACCATACGTCGTCGTGGTTCCGTCGCCTTTCGGTCATGAATCTCAACGCACAATTTCTTCGAGATTTCTAGTACAAATTTGAAGATGAATACAAGTGATCAATTGTGACTTAATTCAGAGATTGAAGAACGACGTTATATCAAATCGATCATTCGTATTAATTTACAATAAGAGTTAGTTCCGCTTAAAACCGGGGATAGTTAAGTAAATTTTCAATAAACACTCTATGAGTATATTTAGAATAATAAGACACTGAAGGTGCTTTGGTTGTCAAATTACAAAATTTCTGTTGCATTTCGGGTGCGAAAAAACGATACGTTAACAATTTTTCCAGTAATACTATATTGATTTGATATAATAAGATTTGATTATATATTTATATTTATCGTTGAATGATAAATTATATTTTCATAATTTCAATCCCTGATTTTGGCTTATTAATTTTTGAATTGAAATATATCTGAAACATGAAATATATTTTAAAAATCAACTTAGAGTCACAAATGTCTGTGAAAAAGAAAAGAACATTAAAGATCAAGCACGACTCAACTGCCGGAAAGCTTTAAACAAGCAAGGCCTCTTTCTTGAAAATTCCACGAATTTCACTCCTCCGCAACCCACCCAACTGAAATAAATTCGAGGATTCCAGGAAAGGTTCCCTCTAATTTTAACCTTTTGATTTGATTGGGCTTTTAGGTACATAAGATTAGTCCAAAAATCCGACCTCTTCGCCAATCCCTTGGGCTTTTAAGTCATTCTCTTGAATCGTTTAAATGCTTATATAT
>NC_133313.1:7425116-7451172 GCF_012295235.1 Primulina huaijiensis
TATAGTATCCATATTTAAGTCCGCCAAATACACTTTAAATATATCTCTTAAGGTTAATTAATTTTATATGAAGTGTACACAAGTTAAATGAGCAAATGAATAAGAAACAACCAAGAAAAATGGTTGAAGTATAACATTAGACAATTTCATTTGAGGATCTAAGTCTAACTCCATGTGTGTACATATCATGAGGTACAATTTTATTTAAAGCAATATATATATATGTCCACAGATATTGTACATAACATTACATAAAAAGTTGTATTTTTTTTCTTCTTTCAGACAGTTTCTTGCCCCCTTGATCGNCTAAGAATGTGCTCAAAATTATCGGTAGGTTTGTCTATTGAATGTGAGTGTACCCCTTCGTACGTTGTCACCACAATTCCTTCGTCTTTAGACAGCCTTTGAACTTGCTTTTTCACGTTGCAGTTTTGATGCGTGCACTTGTAATAGCTTCTGGAATATATAAAAGACGAAGTAACTTTAGTTTGCATGGGAAAAACAATCAATAAATTGCGTTATTAATAAACCTTTTTGGGCTTTAGGGTAAAATCCCAAAACGCCACAATAATGCTGGATGCACCGCCGTGTCAGAATTGTTGTATAGACACCATACGTGTTAATTACTCTACCACCTAAGGTCACCCCGAAGTTGGGGAGCTAGACGGCTCGATTGATGAGTTAGGAGGGGGAATTAGAATTTAAATGACAAAAATTCATTTTTTTTATCATTACTGTGATGGAACAAGGTAGACCAGTCTTATTAAGTTGTAAAAATTTAATTTTTGGTCATATAATTTGCACACGTTTTTTTTATATTTAATTCTATATATTGTAGGTCAATTCATGGTTTTAGTCGACTAATTTGTAATTTTTTCAATTTTAGTCGTGTTTCATTGAAGTGCAGACGTGATATCCGACATTTCAGCAATCCGATAGCACATCAAAAATTTCAGGTGCCGGTCATTAATTTTTATGTCACATCATCATTTTTCAATATCATGGTAGCACTTCAATGAAAAAAAGGCTAAAAATAGTGAGCATGAAAATTGTTATAGTAGGTGACTAACTTGTGGATTTAGTTTTATTGACTCTTGTGTAATAAATAATATTTATTTTAATAATATCTTATGTTTTAATATATTTTAGCATTCACTTTATCTGTATATGTATGCAACATGCATACATAAAAACTTTGAATATAATGTGATACGATGAGGTCGTTCAAGTCATGGCGACCATACTCATTTAAAAGTTACTGTATATTCTAAACTCATTCCTAATCGTTTCAACCACTTAAAATAAGGATAATGATCGTTCGAGCTCAAGACCATCATCTATGATGTTGTGTACCACGTTTCATTAGAAGAGACATAGAGATGTCCAATCATACATGATGAGTGCTCATATGATGACTCATTGAACAATCCTTCCTCGAACTTTTCAAGTGGTTATCATTTATCAAGTGGATAAGCTTGTGGTTATTATTATACATCATTAATCATTTGACCTTGGACAACATAGATGATCTACGTACTAGTGCTACAATTTAACAAGTTTATCAGCTCCACGAGGGTCATTAGGGGCAAGGTTGGCGTAGTTACGAAACATGTAGGAGCCACGCACTGTACGCTAACATTAACCTATTGATTCTTGCAGACACTATCAGTGGTACCTAGGGAATCAATCGGCGATGCCACTAGACGCTCTACCATGATTAGATGGGTGCAATCAGACATAAGTTTTAATGTTCTTCTAATCAAGGGGATGATACATAAAAAGGGATAACAAAAGTAAGCCCGTATAAAGGACAATGTTGTCTTGATTCACATAAGTTGTGAACCAACATATAGCTTTAACCTTGAAAAATTCAGGGTCATACAAGTATTGAATTTTTACCGTTGAGATAGTCAAATTGAAAGAGTGTTATTTGATTACTTAGTTTAATGGATATCAAACATATGACTTATAAACATTGTGGTTATAAGTGGATTTCATATTTTGAAGTTGCAAGAGTTAGCATAACTGCTAATTTGGTGAAGAGAGTATATATGCGGGAAGTTATAGTGAGTGCATATCTTTAAATACCCATGTTGCTATGTTAATTTTTGATATTACAAATGATTTAGTATATATCAAATCAAATTAATGAATTACTACGGCGCTGATCCACCACTTGATAACTTTGATATAATGTGAATTATAAATTGGGGTTTGCAGCTATTTCAAATTTTCATGCTTCCTAACGTAGTTTTCCTTTTAATAATAATAATAAAGAGTGATTTCATGCCGTTCTAAGAGATCTATCCATTTTAGCTAAATTAATTACTCTATTATGTATATTAATTGTCAAGTACTGTTGACTAACCCTGACAATACTAATTAATTTGAAACATAAACTCGAGGTTAGGATATATAACGAACCCCTCCGTATATAATATATCTCTATATATGTATATAGTAATTAAGAAATCTAGCTAATTAAGATTCTACATGTAGTAATACATATAGAATCTAATTAGTGATCAATATTTGGGTGTACTGATTTTCAATTAATTTCAATCTTCAGTGTTGGAGAGCTGAGGATATATATCGATCTTTATTCAACTTAAATAGGAAGAGTTCATCAACCTACCCTAGCCGCCTTGAATCATACTAACTAACGTCTTAGCTAGCCACTAAAAAATTCAGGCTGATGTTTCCACGATTTAACGAACCAGACAAATTAAATCGAAGCACATATATATATATATATATATATATATTGACGAACCTTGGGAATTTGTTGTTCTTCACGGCTTTTTGGCCATATTTCCTCCATCTATACCCGTCATCGAGTATATCAACCTGGCTTCTCGTCTGAAAAGCGTACCTGGGTTTCCTCGACTTTTTCTCGCCCTTTTTCTTGCTTGATTTATCCTCGCTTTCCACTACGTTAGGGTTGCTGAAGCCTGAGCTTGGAGCAGCACTAGTCTCCATGCTTGCGATCAACCCCATGTATCCATTATCGTTATAGGGCTTGTGATCCGGGAATTCTTGATCTTGTGCATGGGAATTGGCTATGTTAAATAAGGAGAAATGGGAATTTTGAGGGTTCGAAGATGAAGACTGAAACATGGTCGGATAAATATTCTCCATGGGAGAAGAGAAAACTTAGTAATAATATTGGAGGAACTGGGATCTGTAAAGGTTTCGGAATTTGTGGTTTTGTAGTGGGTCAAATGTACGATCGATATAATAAAGTGAAGGCGGCTGAGATATTAACATATATATTTTAAATTTGTATCCAATGTATTTGCGCATATGGATTTGTCGTGAATGGCACGCTGAGTCTAAAGAGATTTGAGCGAAGACAGGCGGTCTTTTTACTTTTTAATCCTCTTAGAGACGTTATAAATTTTATATTTTTAAATTGAGAATGATAAAATCTTAATAATTGTATCTATAAAATTAAATATATAAATCATCCGCTTGTATTTGGGTTAAAAAAATATTATTTTATGAAAAAAATTGAAATCTCATCATTTGAAATTCATAAATTTGAAATAACATATGTATGTTGTTAAATTTCTCATTTTAAAGTGCAACGTAAAATACATTAAATTTTTTTGAAATTCATAATTTAATTAATTTACGAAAGCATAAATAATTAATTTGAATGAAAATTTTGAAAAACACCAATTTCAAACTCTTGAATATTCCAAATACAACCTAAAATTAAGTCTGAATAGGTTCCTGTATGATAATTCGCACAAAACAAGAATCGGAAACTTCTTACAAGTAAAAGGTCAAATAAATCATTTTCAATAAATGAAACTCAAATAAATTTGTAAAAAAATTATTTATCTGACAGTATTTTTTTTTTTACACTGGTGCGTAATAACATACGTTAAGAAGTAATCGTCCGAAAATAACTTTACTCGTTGATTTTAGAAATATTTGACGCCAATTGAAATTATCATTATTATTTAAAACCGAAAGGTTATTAAACAATAATGAATCAAATATAAAAAAATTAAACTAAAAGGAAATTAACTCATTATTTATTTATTTTGTAGGTTTTACTTAACTAATCATTTCCCCTTTCTAAACCTTATTTGCTGAACATATTATTTTTAAACCCCAAACGTTTTTTCATTAATGTGTATTTTAGAAACTAGCAAAAGAGAAAAAAAGAAAAGGTTGGCATAGATGCAATATTACATTCAACAATAGTTATAACGATTTTCGAGTTTATGGATCCATGAAGTAGGTAAATGTGATGTTAAATGATTACGAATTCAGTTTTTCTTATCACAGTTTTTCTTATCAACGATTTTTCGATCGAGTCTATCGAACATGGCTTGTATAGTACGATTTATATGTCTAGTGTGAGTTACAGACTACTATGTTAAGTGCAAGAGTTTCCCATTGTATATCGCATGATACTAATTGTGCGTTTCCCTCAAAAAAAAAATATTCATAAGACANAATAAGTTATATAATACGATTGCCACTTTTTAAAAAATTTATAAGTCAAGGCACGGGCTTTGAACATATATTCCTTGCGTAACTTTTCTAATTTAACCCCTTAAGACCTATTGAGATATGGTCAAGTATAATTAATTAATGCACAAAAATTTAATATCTCCATATTCTAAGTCAAGTCTATCTCAATCCCAGCCAAAACAATCTGTCTGTGATGATCTTAATTATATTTTGGTTTCAGTCACATCATACGAAATGACGAGTGACAACATCTTAAATCAATCTAAGCAATCAAAAAAAAAATCTACAAAGAAATTTGAATAAAAATGCTTCTAACTCATACAACAATTATTATTGTTGTGAAAAAGTAAAATTTACGGTAAAAAATAAAAATGTTAAACTTTCAAAATTATCACACTACAAACTTTATAATATTTTCTATCAACTCAATTGTCTCAAATCTTTACAAATAGAGACCTATTTATAGGATTTCTTTGGAAAACAATCCAAAAATAATTTCATCATTACATACATCATCATACACTAATTTTTAATATTCAACACTTAATTTTACCTAATTTTTAACATTCAACATTATAATTTTCAACACAAATATTTTTCACATTTTCAACACTCCCTCTTGTGATGATGATCATAATACAATGATTGTCTTCATTACGTGTTTTTATATTGCCTCGTTAAAAACCTTACTAGGAAAAACCCATTGGGATAAAAACCATAGTAAGGGAAAAAGAGTGCAGTCGCGTAAACTCCCCCTCATGTTGACATGAACAATTCTTCACAAATTTCGTATATTGTACATCTCAATATTATATATGTGATTTCTGAATATTGTCGTAGGAAGTGCCTTTGTGAAGAGATCTGATATTTTTACTTGATTGAATGTGACGAACATCAATATGTTTATTCTTCTCAAGCTCCTTGGTGAATGTGAAGAACTTAGGAGGAATATGTCTAGTTCTGTCGTTTTTTATGTATTCTTCTTTCATTTGAGCAACACATGCAAGATTATCTTCATATAGTATCACATGCTTCTCGTCGAATGATAATCCGCATGAGATTTGGATATGTTGGGTCATTGAGATTAACCACACACATTCACGGCTTGCTTCATATAGTGCAATAATCTCGGCATGATTTGATGATGTTGTTACGAGCGTTTGTTTCTGTGAACGCCAAGAAATTGCAGTGCCTCCACGAGTAAATACATATCCAGTTTGGGAACGTGCCTTGTGTAGATCAGATAAGTATCCAGCATCGGCATAACCAATTATACTTGGATTAGCATCTTTTGAATACTAAAGTCCTAAGTCTTTTGTTCCTCGTAGATAACGGAATATATGTTTAATTCCGTTCCAGTGTACAATTTATAAGATACATAAGGATACCAATAGTACTTAAATATAGTACTTCTGGACTATGAATATCTTCATCATCTTCACATGGACGGAATGAATCTTTTTCTATGTTTAATGATCTAACAACCATTGGAGTACTTAAAGGATTTGATTTATCCATATTAAAACGTTTAAGGATCTTTTCTGTATAATTTTTCTGGTGAACAAATATTACACATTCTTTTTGTTCAATTTGTAAACTCAGACAATACTTTTTTTTCCAAGATCCTTCATTTCAAATTCTTCCTTCAAATATGACACAACTTCTTGAATTTCTTTATTTGTTCCAATGATGTTTAAATCATCAACATATACAGCAATAATTACGTATCCAGATGTTGTTTTTTTAATGAAAACACAAGGGCCTATTGAATTATTTACATATCTCTTTTTCATCAAGTGATCACTTAGTCGATTATACTACATTCGGCTGGATTGCTTTAACCCATATAATGATCTTTGTAATTTCACAGAATAACATTATCTGGGTTTTGAACTTTGTGCTTCATGCATCTTAAATTATTCATGGATTTTTATAAATATATTACTATCAAGTGATCCATATAAGTAAGCTGTGACAACATCCATAAGACGCATTTCAAAATTTTCAGATACTGTCAAGCTAATCAAATACCGAAACATAATTGCATCCATTACGGGAGAATACGTTTCTCCATAATCAATTCCAGGCCTTTGAGAAAAACCTTGTGCAACAAGTCGAGCTTTATAACTTACTATTTTATTTTTCTCATTTCGCTTTCGAATAAAAACTCATTTGTATCCAAAAAGTTTTACACTTTCAGGTGTAAGGACTATAAGTCCAAAAACATTATGTTTATTTAGCGAATCCAATTTAACCTGGATGACATCTTTCCATTTTATACAATCCTGCCGATTCTTACATTCACCAAAAGATTTTAGTTCATGATCTTCCTTATCATTTATGATGTCTATTGCCACATTATATGAAAATATATCATCAATTTCTTCTATATCTTTTTGGTTCCATATTTTTCCAATATTAATATAATTGATAGAGATTTCACGATTCTCGTCAGTTTGTTGTTCTAACATAACATTTTCATCATCATATGTTTCTCCAGGAACATCATTATCTATTTTGTGATCATCATGTGTTTCTTCAGGAACCTCATTCTCTATTTTGTGATCATCGTGTTTCTCTATGAATTTTCTTTTTCGAGGATTTTTATCTATGGAACCGACTGGCATTCCACGCTTCAGGCGTTTAATGACATCATGAATATCTTCAATTTGTTTCTTCGGAATTTCAATTCGAGCAGAGACATTTGCAGCATGTATATATGATTTAGTTACTCCTTTTGTGTCTGCAAATGCATCTGGTATTTGATTTGCTATTCTTTGCAAGTGCACAATTTGATGTACATCTTTTTCACATTGTTTTGTTCTTGGATCCAGATGTAACAATGAGGATACATACCATGTAATTTTCTTTTCGGTGTGTTTCTGTTATCCCCCTAACATTGGGAAGATTTCTTTATTAAAATGACAATCAGCAAAACATGATGTGAACACGTCGCCTGTCTGAGGTTTAAGATATCGAATGATTGATGGACTATCATAACCGATATAAATTCCAATCTTTCTTTGATGTCTCATTTTCTTTCGTTGAGGTGGTGCAATAGGCACATACCCCATACATTCAAAAATTCTCAGATGAGAAATGTCTGGTTCTTTACCAAATGCAAGCTGCAATGGGGAGTATTTATGATATGCACTTGGTCTGATGCGAATTAATGCAGCAGCATGTAAAATTACATGTCCCTATATAGAAATAGAGGGCTTTGTTTTCATAATCATTGGTATAGCAATCATTTGCAGACGTTTAATCAATGATTCAGCCAATCCATTCTGTATATGTACATGAGAAACATGATGCTCAACAATGATTATCATAGACATACAATAATCATTGAAAGTCTGGGAAATAAATTCACCAGCATTATCAAGTCTAATTTTCTTGATTGTATAATCGGGAAATTGATTCCTCAATTTTATTATTTGAGCAAATAATCTTGCAAATGCAACATTTCGAGTTGACAATAAACATACATGTGACCATCTGCTGGAGGCATCAATCAATACCATAAAGTATCTGAATGGTCCACATGATGGATGGATTGGTCCACAAATATCACCCTGAATACGTTCAAGAAACATTGGTGATTCAGTTTGGATTTTGGCTGGTGATGGTCTTATAATAAGTTTTCCAAGAGAACATGCTTTATATTGAAACTTATTATTCTGAAAGATCTTCTGGTCTTTCAACGGATGACCATGTGTATTTTCTATAATTTTTCGCATCATTGTTGAACCAGGATGTCCTAATCGATCATGCCAATTAGTTAATATTGAAGAATTATCAACTACCATGTTTGATTCAATGGGACTTATATGTGTATAATCTCAAGAAATGCCACCTTCCTAGAGAAGGAGTTTCTATTAGATAGAAAAGGTGTGATGATACAACTTGAAGACATTCAAGATACTCACTCAACTGTAGAAGTTGAACCTAATTCCCAACAGCCAGTGAAACGTCTGCTAATCTTTTCTTAAAACGTGCTAGAAATTTTTTTTTTCAAACCTCACTAAATCGGCCGAACCCTTACCATACATAAAAATATTTTTATAAAATATTTTGCTTCATTTTAAAATAAAACATCAACCAACTAGTATTTGAAAACCAAAAGAAAATAGTTTGAATCATAAAATCGTCTAACATTTTATCAAACCTAAAAATAACATTTGAAAAGTATAGCTCATACTATAACCTCTCAAAACCGCTCATAAATAAATAAAAGTCATAAAATATCTTTAACATAATTTAAAATCATAAATAATAAACTAGTGCGGAAAACTAGCGTCGGTCCTCGGGTTATGTGCACCTTCAATCCAAGTCAGATCAACCATCAAGACCTCCATTAACATCATCATCATAATCACCTGCATCAATCACACCTAGTGAGTCTAAAGACTCAACACACCATAATCTTGATAACAAGTAATACATATACAAAACACATGCACCGTAAAAATACTTGTACTTAAAATATCGTTTTCATGAAGATGCATAAACATAACATTTTCGTAAATATTTTCATGATGCATAAACTTTAAACATAAATATTTTTATAAATATTTTTGTAAACCTTTTCATATCCTCATAAACATATTCATATGAACATGCATAATATGAACCTCAACATTTTCCTTTTCCTCATTTCATAACATAAAACACTTTATCATGATCATAACATTTTCCTTTTCCTTTGTTGAATTCAGATCGTTAATTGTGACTTTTCTCAATCCTCAAAAAGTCGATGGATCCATCTACATGTAACCACAGTACTTGGCGGCGGGGGACATCAGCGACACTCTCACCGGTCAACTGAGCTCTTGCCTATCTTCATCGAATGGAAATACGATCGTCGGGGCTCCCTTGGGGGCCTTCTCCCATAGACGGACTCCCTCTGGGGCCTTTTCCCACGCATGGGTTCCTTCTGGGGCCTTCTCCCGAAAATGGGCTCCCTCTAGGGCATATTCCCCTCACGACATCCCCATTCTTACCTCAAATCCTCATATCCTCAATGGTGTCAATGGAAATACGATCGTCGGGCTCTCACTGAGACCATAACCCTCACGATATCTCCAACTTAACCTCATTATAGTCACAATTACTTCACTTCCTTCAACGTTTTACATTTTCATCACTTTATAAAAATCATGCATAACATATCATTTTTATTTTTGAAACCAAGCATGCAACAGGTCTTTTAAATGTCAACCTTAAATCATAAAAATCCATGGACATTTAAAAATCATAATTTAACATGTAAAAATTCATAAACATTTAAAATGCCATTTTAACCTCAAAACATTTAAAATAACATTTTGACATATTAAATCATAAACATATAAAATTCCCTAAACATTTAAAATAATCATTTTAACTTGTAAAATTCCATAAACATTCATAATCATTGAAAATAATCATGTTGTCTCATAAAATAGCATTCAGGGCACAGCCATGACGTTTACTAATTTTTAGGTGTAAAAAGACCGTTTTACCTCTGGACGTGAAATTTCTCGTTTTTGACTTTTCTTTAATTTTATTGACTCTAACATGTCCCAAATAATTTTTTAAGCTTACATATATTTTCTCATATTTTTATTTAGCTTAAATCGAGGACTTTTAAATTAATCTTTAAATGTGACGTATTAATGCGCTTTAATCTCAAATTAAACCAAACCTTGACATAAAATTCCCAAATTAAAAACTTAGCCTTTTAATAATTATTTGAGCTTAAATATAACTTTTCATAATTTTATAAAGCTTAAAACTAGGCTTTTCAATTAATTCGTTAATTAACGTTTCGTGCGGCGATTAAATTCCGAATAAATTCAAAACTCATTATTTTGATCCCAAATTTTAAACATAGCCTTTTTATGATTTATTCTAGCCTTCCAAGTAATGAGCCGCACCCGTGGACCGATGGATTAAATTTTTTGTTCTTAAATTCGAAATATGACACCTAAGCGAACCACCCGAGCCATCTTCCAAAATACTCGAGCCATCTTCCAAAATACTCGAGCCACGTCCAAGCCACCTTGAGCCAAACCCGAGCCAACCCATCTAGGAACCCTCCTGACCCAGTCCAAGCCCAAGAACCAGTCCCTAAATTGCTCAAACTTGCCTGGAAAGTGAGACCCAAAACTGCATGTATGTGTGTGTGACTTCTACTCTTCACCAAGACTCCTAGCCAACCAGGTCACCTCCAGCATTTAACAACTTGACCCCTCATGACCCCAACCTTCCCTGGACCATGCCCAGACCCTGCCCCTGGACGCGAGCATGAAGCTTCTGAATCAGGACAGCTACCTGCGCGCAATTGCTCTCTCACGGTTCCCTCTTCTTCCTTAAGCCAGCAGCGACCCAGCCGCACCAGCCCCTATCCCAGACCTTACCCATCTTCCCAGGACCCTGATGGACCACCTAGCCAGCCCTTAACCAAGACACGGCCTCTGGAACTCTCGGCCACCCCCTTGGACCTGCGCGTGAAGACTCCCCTCATGCTAGGACTCCTCCAGCCCACCTAGCGCGAGCCCTAGCCGTCCTAGGACCATTCTCAGGACCTAACCATGACCCTTAGGACCCAACCACCAGGCCTGGTTGAGCCACCTGCCCACATGCATAAAACCGAACCCTCTTGAATTTAGCACACCCATCAACCTACGGTTGCAGCCTTCTTGAATTTAGCACACCCATCAACCTACGGTTCCAGCCTTGTTGTTCAGGTTTTGCAGCGTTTTGGTGTGATTAGGACTCTTTAAACTTGTGTAAAATATAACCCTAACCCTTCATAATCATGACAGCACCTTTGATACATAAATTTCAGGATTTTTGGATCAACAACATGCTTTGAAAATTCACCTTTGACGCATAAACGAATTTATTTGAAAGCTTTACTTTTTTTTCATGCAAAACATAATAAAATAAATAATGTGGTGTGATAGATGTTTGAAGGAAAGAATATGGCGTGCCTTGGCGTATTTAACTTACGGTTATTCGTTGACGACGGCGAAGAACGGGGTAAGAACCTTGGCTTTGAAACTCCTTGATTTATGCAACTTTTCTTCAAAATATTTGAGTGTGTGCCGTGTGAATTTGAGAGGGTTTGTGAGGTGAGTTTCGTGAGTTACAAGGGGTTATGGGGAGGGTTTACATATTTTATACTACTTAATTCACTAATTAAGGCTTAGGCCTATAAAGCATAAGTTTAGGCCCACTAATACTTGATTAGAATTTAATTAAAATATTAAAATAGTTTTGTCAAAATAATTTTGTGGATTAAATAGCCGGATTGTCAAAAAGTTTGCATTTTTGTTGAAAAATCAACACCGATAAAATTTACGTCCCGACGTATAAAATCACCTCAAAAACCCCTTATTTTCCAAAAATGTGAAAAAGCACCACCCTTAATTTAAATAATTAAAAATAAATAACCAATAAAAACAATTTTTTTATTTTTCAGCTCTCGGTCTCCGTTCCTCGATCTCAACTCGAATAACCTTTTAAAATACATTTTAATGCAACCATGTAGAAAAGTATATTTTAAACATGCAAATATGCACAACATAATTAATTAATGTAATTAAAATAATTAATTAAAATACAAGAGAATTTGATAATTGCATGCATGTGGTTTTCGTGGATCTTTAGATTTTCGGGGCGTTACAGCCAGTATTTGAAGTATACGCACCTACAAGGCCTAACAGGATTATTAGACCACCTGCTAGATATGCGCTTCTTCATGAACAAAGCCATGATGAGCCTTGTGTTGGATGTGATACAATGAACTTTAAAGAAGCAATATCTAATACTGATTCATATAATGGCTTGAAGCCATGCTGTATAAGATGGACTCTATGTATTCAAACAAAGTCTGGACATTAGTGGATCCACATGAGGGAATTGTTCCCATAGGATGCAAATGGATCTACAAGAGAAAGCTTGGGGTGAATGGGAAGGTATTGACCTTCAAAGCAAGACTTGTAACAAAAGATTATACTCAAAGGTAAAGAATTGACTATGAGAAAAATTTTTCACCAATAGCTATGTTTAAATCCATTAGAATACTACTAGCCATAGTAGCATGATGTGAATATGAGATATGGCAAATGGATGTGAAGACAGCATTTCTCAATGGAGACATTAAAGAAGATATTTATATGTTGAACCTGAGGGATACACATCAATGGAAAGTGAGCATAAGGTATGCAAACTTCAGATATCAATATATGGTCTCAAGCAGGTGTCCAGAAGTTGGAACATCAGATTCGACAACACAATCAAGGAATTTGGTTTTGCTAAGAATCCTGAGGAAACATGTGTGTAGAAGAAAGTTAGTGGGAGTGCAGTGACATTCCTAGTACTTTATGTTGATGATATCCTGCTCATTGGGTATGATGTAGGAGTACTACAATCAACTAAAGTATGATTAGCAAATAAATTCTCCATGAAAGACATGGGTGAAGCATCCTATGTATTGGGAATAACAATCTATAGAGATAGATCAAAGAGGTTGCCGAGGCTCACCCAAGCAACTTATATCAATACCAATCTGAATAGATTTTCTATAGAAGAGTCCAAGAGAGAATACTTACCAATGTGTCATGGATTTACTTTTTCTAATGCAATGTGCCCCAAGAGTGATGGAGACATAGAGATGATGACACATATTCCATATGCGTCAGCCATTGGTAGTATCATGTATCGTATGATATAAACAAGCCCTAATGTTGCTTACACTCTGAGTGTTACAAACAGATATAAGCGAACCCTGGTCTAATGCTTTGGAAGGCTGTGAAAGATAATCTTAAGTACCTAAGGAGGACTAAGAACTTGTTCATGGTCTATGTGGATGGAGAATTAAAATTAGAAGGCTACAGTGATTTTAGCTTCCAAAGTGACGAAGATGATTGAATCGACCTCTGGTTTTTTATTCATGCTCAATGGTGCGTCTGTCTCTTAGAAGAGTTCAAAGCAAGACACCATTGAAGATTCCACCACTGAAAATGAATATATTATTGCATCTGCTGCAGCCAAAGAGTCAGTTTGGATGAAGAATTTGGTCCAAGAGTTGGGCGTTAATCCTAATAGAGTTGATCCAGTCCCGTGTACTCCAACATCACTGGTGCCGTTGCTCAAGCAAAGGAACCAAGGTCTCATCAGCGATTCAAACACATATTGAGGAAATTCCACATCATTCGAGAGATTGTGGGAAGAGGAGATATATCAGTCGAAAGAGTCGTCTCTATAGATAACTTTGCCGATCCACTTACAAAGCTCTTGCCAGGACCATTGTTTGAGAAACATCGCAAAGCAATAGGATTAAAGTTTATGATTAACGTACAGCACGGTCCCTTCATCTCATATATCGTGATCGAATCTAAAACAATTGGTTCATCGAGGGTTGCATATTAATTCGATAGCTATGTGATACAATTATGAAATATTCGTAGTGTCATTATATGCTAAACTAGAGAACTCTGTCACTAATATACATCCCACACTCTGGCCAGAGATTTCATGCACTATTATTTCGTTAGATCACATAGAATATCCACACCACGTAGGTGAGCGATAAATCCCCGACTACAATGCACTGGCTCCTACACATGTCACGATTGTACCCAACCTCGCCACCTAATGACCCTCGTGGAGTCGGTAAACGAGTCAAAGTACAATCCTAGTATGTAGAGCCTCAGTATTGTCTCAGATCGTAAGAACTAATCATGTACAATCACAACCACGGACTTTTCTTCTCGTTGAATGTTAACCACTTGGAAAGTCCGATGGAGGGTTGTTCGGTACAATCATAATATGATTACCTATCTGCATGGTTGGACATCTCTATGCCTTTACCATGAAACACGGTACACAACATCACAGATGCTAGTCTCAAGCACAAGCTCAAGCTCAAGCGACCTTTATCCTTATTTTAGGTGGTTGAATCGACTAAGAACGAATTTAGACAAGAAGAAATGCTTATGGTGACATATATAAATGTCATTATATTCAATATTTAGTGACAATTAAGTTTTAGTGACACCTCCAACAAATGTCCTCTATTCCAATGTCGTTTTAAACTTCCTGACATTTTTTAATGTCATTATAAGATGTTAATGACAAGTTCATACGTGTTACTAATTATTCATATAATGACAATTTTAAATGTTAGGAAAACTCATGTTTTAAATACATTTATACATGCCTTGTTATTATAGTAATAATGACAAATTTATATGTCAATTAAAATCATTTATAATGACAACTAAAAGTGTCGTGTATGTTATTTATAGTGACAATAACAAATGTGGGAATATTTGGATTGGATAAATATTGGAGGAGGGAAAAATAGATAAAATAAATGTGGGAATAAAAAAACTTATTAGATTAGTTATCTTGACATTTTTAATTGATGTCATTTTTTATATTGAGGGAAACAATTATTTTCCCTCCTCCAATATTTATCCAACCCAAATATTCTCACATTTATTTATAGTGACAAATTTTAGTTTTTTAATGATTTTTTACGATGTGGGAAAAATAATTGTTTCCCACCATATAAAAAATGACATCAAATAAAAATGTCAGGATAACCAATCTAATATTTTTTTTTATTTTACACATTATTAATTTTTTACCTACAAGTGTCAAAAGTAAGTATTTGTAACAACATTTAATTAAAAGTTTCTATAAAAAAGTGTCACAATAGCCATTTATTGTTAATATACAGTGTTTACAAATGAGTTTCAAGATCGAATTATGACTCATTTGTATTAAAGTATAATCAAGAACTTTATCTATATATGCTGATTGCATGGATGTACAGATAAAGTAAAATGAAAACATAAAAAATTAAAGTATATTAAAGTAAAATTGTTTATTACACTTAAGTCAATAAATTTCCTAGCCAACCGTTCGCTTGCAGGACATCTACTCTAACAATCCACATTTGCACATT
The DNA here is from genome assembly GCF_012295235.1 of Primulina huaijiensis. Lineage (NCBI taxonomy): Eukaryota > Viridiplantae > Streptophyta > Magnoliopsida > Lamiales > Gesneriaceae > Primulina > Primulina huaijiensis. The sequence continues at coordinate 7,440,568 of NC_133313.1, forward strand.
CAAATAGTACAGATCCTAAACAATTCTACTTTCCATTTAATTTTTCTACCCTTATCAGCTCATCATATATATTAAGTTGATACATTGCCATATCTAGTGAAAATAAAAAAATAAGACAGGTTGTCCCTAAGAATTAGCATGTGAACTCCGACCTCCTCATACTTCACCATTTTCTCGTGTGTGCCTATCTTCAAGCGATCTCTGAGCTCCTAAAAGTAGTTTGATAGGACATCCCATCGAGTTTGAGTCTTGTGGTTGAATTATAAACATTGGGCATGACTCATGAGCCTCATAAGCTGACCTCACTCTCGATATCAACGATTAGATTTAAATTATATTTATGTTTTTTCAACACATAATTTGGAATACGTATAATAAATTTAAAGTGATATCTTATTCAAAAATATGTATTATGTGCATGGAATGAAAGATTGGCGGGCTTTGAGGCGGCGACGCATCTGCGTCAGCTGATACCAACCACAGTCAAATAATGTGTGCATTACAAGGCGCACGTGTTTTTTTGCTTCGGAAACTCAAATGTGGGCTACATTTTTAAATTATATTATAAATAATGCATATATCAAATAAAAATATTAGGATTTTAATACGATAAAACTTTATTTTTATTTTTTTATAGCGAATGGGAAAAAAGAGAATAGATAAAAGAGTATCCTTTAATTTATAATTAGTGATGTTAAGCAAATGTTGCGAATTTGTCTAATTTTTTTAATTAGCAATATTCTTTGTGCTAAGTCGGATTAATTATTTTGTTTTAATAAGTTATTGTAGTTTGTAATTATTTTGATTACAATTTATTTGATTGCAGTTTTTTGTATATTCAAGTCAATAATATTTATATTTTTTATTTGGTATTTTATTCTTTTTGTTATTTTGTTATTATGCCGTTTGATTAATGAAAACTGAGAAATGAATGATGCTTTGAGAACTTAAACGAATACATTTCTCGATTTATGCTTGTCATCTTTGCGCAGGACCATGCTAATATTCTCTGTATCGTTCCAATTTTATCGGACGTCGTGTCATCTTTGCGCAGGACCATGCTAATCTTCTCTGTATCGTTCCAATTTTATCGGATGTCCACGAAAGGACATTGTAAATGAACCAAATAATGCATGGTTTTTTTATTATTACGATTATACTAAAATATATTGTGCCAAATTGTTGCCAAACTGAATATTTTTACTTTTTTTTATTTAACAGAGATTAATAAGCTTATCTAAAAATTTTGAAAAAAAAAATTGAGTAAGATTTTTGTGAGACGTTCTCACAGATCTATAATTGTTAGACGGGTTGACATGATCTATAAGTATCATTATAATAATATTTTTGACATATAAAGTAATAATTTTTCGTGAGTTGAGTAAGATCGGAGATTCGTCTAACAAAATTGACCCATAAGACCGTCTCACATTATTATTAATTTTTTTTCAAGAAAAATTAATTCTACTCACAAAGACAAGACATTCTTCGAATCCTTCTATTAATTAACAATTTTTTGCAACAGTTATTATTTATAGGCATGGTGCTATGCACAAATAAGAAAAAGGATCGATCATATTTGTTAATAAGAAATGAATGACTAATATTCTGTATATTTATTATTTGATCAATCCTAGAATAGTTAACTTTAATTGTTTCCACGAAAAACATGAAGAAGACTTATCATTAGTCCAATTTTGTCTGGCTTTTCAATTTTTGAGCTTAATTATTCTATTTTTATTTCTCATGTTTTTTAGAATACATATTACACACGACTCACCATGTGAATTATTCGCAACATTTTTTGGTCATAAAAAATATGACAATTCAAATGGATCATATGTGTCAAATATGGTGTGAAATTTGAAACAAATAAAAAAAATATGACTATCATTTGATAAAATTATCGGACACCAGCGAATGTGATGCATGCGAGTTTTACATTAGTAATGACGAAAATTGTATTCCATTATTTAATTTCCAATAAAATTATATTCCGTGTGCACACAATAAGCCCCGATTTTCTTTGTAGTTTGAATGGACTGAACCCATATAGTCAATGAGGTCTTTTTCTATGATATACTTGATTGTTAAAATTTTGGTGTTTTCGGTGTTCGAGTTTGGTGAAGAGATTATTATAATTGGATCTCGAAAATAAAATATTGTCTCAAACTTGAAACTTTAGTGTATAAGTCATTGAAAAAAGTATTTTCGTTCATATTAAACTAATAATGTAATCTTTGAACTTAATTTATTCATTATAATTTATTAAACTAATATCGGACCGAGGGTAGTGCTTGTTGTTTTTACCAAAACTATAAAATGTGATAATGATATAATTCAAATCTTTTAAATAGTACAGCAGTTCAAACGTCACGTTTCGATTACTCTACTTGATAGGTACAATTATCAACCACAACATATAGAAAACAACTGAACTGATTAGATACGTCCTGAACTATACTTTTTGAATATCTGATTGAGAAGCAATTGATTTGCCAGCACATAATGAGTTATCAACCAAATTCGAATGCAAGAATAGTCTCAATCGAAAATTATGACATTATTATGATTAAAAAAAATATGACATTTTTTCTGTGGATGCATGATTGACCCGATTGTCATGACTTTGGAGCTCTCAGTCTATGAATCATAGATAAATAATTTCCATCAATTATNTCCTTATATATTCCTGTATACTTATGGATTTATTATCATCTTAGGTAGATCAGTTTAATACACATGATATGATAAACATGTGATATATAATATAATGATAATTTAAGGATAAATAAGATGTAGGATATTATATTTAATATTTGATATGATTTTATTAAGATTGATTAAATTTATATATTAGATTGTAATGACAAAATCAACATTATCATAATACATTTTATAATTTCAAAGTTGTTGTTTGAGTTCATATTTCTTATATGTATATGCGTCGACAGTACTTGCATGATTTATTTATATTTACCTAATTTTAAATATTATATAATATGATAATTGAGTCCTTGATTTTGTGAGTGAAGTCAAATATCAATTTTTAAGGTTAATCGAGTGATACTAATAATTTTATTGAGGTTTATAAAAATCATAATATAATTATCTCGAGTTCATTTATATAATTATCATATTATATAATATATAAAAATAAATAAAATATTTATTTGATTTTAATTTCTACCTACTAGCAGAGATTTATAAAAAATAATTTATAGGCTTTAGAATTTTTATATATCGAGAGCAATTAAGTCATTTGTGGTCTTTTTATCATTAAATTAAAATTATCACATCTCATAAAAGAGATATTTTATCCTTGTATAAAATAATTTTTCAATTCTAAAAAGGTTCAAACGTAAGATAAGAAAGATTATTTATCAATCCCTCTCTTGTTAAGTGTATCAAACTATACCTTATATCAAACATTTTTTTATTATCTTATAGCACAAATAGGCTATGCCTATAAGTATTTGCACGTGATTTAGCATAGTTCTGGTCAAGGGTTTTTTTAGATGTCATAACCGTGTTTGCTACGTGTGGATTGTTCAATTAGCTTCATGTATTCAATAGTAAAGAGAAAGTTCCAAATTTTCAAAGCTGCTTTGCAAAAACCATTTCAGTCAATTTCGTTCTAGAAATTGATGTAAAAAATAATATTTTATATAGTTTGGGTAAATAATACGCTAGTATGATTATAACAACAATATAATAATATGGATCGTTTAAGAAGCTGCAACGTTTAGGCCACTAAATTGAGGAAATAAAAAGGTATTTTTTTACGTCGCCTACGAACGAAGTCATGGGCCATAAAAAAGCGAAGTATTTTACCGATCCAACCACCAAAAACCAATTCGAAACTGGGACGATTCCGAAGTAAAAAAACGTCTTTTACTTCATCAGTTTCATTAATTACCGACGCGAATTGCTATTAATTATTTCACAGGTAGCATTGATCGACAAAGTAAAAAGCGTCTTTTACTGCATAGGATTAGTTAATTACCGAAGCGAATGACTACATAAGACTTCACATTCTTGTTATTATGGTGAAGTAAAATATTTCATTTACTTCGATTTTTCGTCAAATAGTGAAGTTATTAATTGTATATGACTCCAACAATGTTTAATATTGACGAAGTAGTAGATTTAGAATTTGTTGAATTTTATAACGATGTGATGTATTTTTGAGTAATCATGGTGGTATCGTATGTGCAACTAAAGAAATACATTTTCATAATGCACATTTCTAACTCTGGGCATAGATTCTTCGCATTATTAAATAATCAGATCACATATGATATCGACACCCATAGTTGAACAGTGAATCCCTGATTACAATACATTAGCTCCTACATAGTTCGAAACTACAACCGACTTCTCCATCTGATGACCCTCATGGAATCGGTAAACAAATCAACATTCAGTTCTAATACGATAACCACTACAAGAAATTCTGCATACAACAACGCACATACGATAAAAACCGTTGTCGTATGTTTTTTTACAACGGTTTTATCGAAAATCGTTGTCTTTGAGCGTTTTTTTGGGTCAACGACAACGGTTCTGTGGACTGTTGTCGATTAGCGTGTTTTTTTAGACAAACAACAACGTTTTTGGAAAACGTTGCAATATTTAGCGACGGTTAATTCAAAAACCGTCGCTAATTTTAGCGACGGTTTTGACACAACCGTCGCTAAGTTTAAATTCGCGACGGTTGTTAAATAACAGTCGCTAAGTTTAGTGTGGTTTTTTTGACAAACAACAACGGTTTTGGAAAACGTTGCAATATTTAGCGACGATTATTCCAAAACTGTCGCTAATTTTAGCGACGGTTTATCCAAAACCGTCGCTACGTTTAAATTAGCGATATTTTTAATATAACCGTCGCTAATTTTAGCGTGGTTTTTTGGACAAACAACAACGGTTTTTGAAAACGTTGCAATATTTAGCGACGGTTAATTCAAAAACCGTCGCTAATTTTGCGACGGTGTATTAAAACCGTCGCTAAGTTTAAATTTAAGAAGGTTTTTAAATAACCGTCGCTAATTTTAGCGATATTGTTTCAAAACTGTCGCTAATTTTAGCGACAGTTTAAATCCAAACCGTTGCCAAATAAAAATATGCGACGGTTTATCATTTGCCGTCGCTACTAGCGACAGTTTAACCAAAACCTGTCGCAAACTGTGTATAAATATCTCCATTTTCGTTCCATTTTCCTCCACAACACTTCACAACACTTAAAATTTTTTAATCTTACACAATATTATCACTTTCACACAACACGTAAAATTTTTCTAACCACTTTATAACACTTAAAAATTTTCTCTTTTACACGATTTTACTACTTCACAACACTTAAAATTTTTTTTTTACACGATTTTAGTTTGGATTATTAGTTTCTTTTAGATTTATTAAATTATTAAAAGTATTTTTTTTATTTTTCGAAACAAATTAGACACGGAATTCTAGAAAGATGACCGTCGCTAAAATTAGCGACGGTCGTGATTGCTTCCGTCGCTAATTTTAAATTAGCGACGGGTTATATAACCGTCGCTGATTTAACTAGCGACGGTTTATGTAACCGTCGCTCATTTAAAAATAGCGACGGGTAGAAATAATTACCGTCGCTATTTTTATTTTCGACGGTTTATCTACCACAACGGATAAAAACCGTTGTCGTTGAACGTACTTTCAACAACACCCTCAGTTACAACAGTTTTTAAATGGCTACGACAACGGATAAAATCCGTTGTCGTTTGCCGTTTTTGTAGTAGTGAACCCACATGGAGTCGGTAAACAAATTAAATGACTAATAATGTACAACTATAATCACTCACTTATCTACTCGATAACTAATAACAAATTGGAAAGTCGGAATGAGATTTTTTCAGTGCATCTTCCAATGAGAACCAATCTGTATGAATGGAAATCTCAACGCCCTTAACATTGAAACGTGTGTTTACATCATAGATGGTAGTCTCGAGATTGAGCGAACTTTATCTTTGTTTTAAACGGCTGAATGACTAGGAAAAGATTTAGAAACATAACTAACTCTCTTGACAACCTTGAATCGCATCCATCTGTTGTTGGGTCAATTGAACTTTGGCCCGGTAAACTGTTGATCACAAATTTAATCCTAAATAAGTTGAAAATTAATATGCATATTTTACAGCATATAGCTTGACAGGAAATTGTCACCAACGATATGTTAGGTCATCGATTTTTCTCGTGTCCAAAACGTAGCGGAAGTTTCAAAATATTATTTCGACACTCTTATGGTATAAATAAAATAAACATACAAAGGATGTTTAATAATATGCCTTTAGTAAATTAATTCACTTGGCTCCAACTATTCCGATATTGACGGATATAGCTCTTGTTGAATTCCCTATGAACTTTTTTCGATCTCCGAATCAGGTCTACGACCGGATTAATAGATTTTCTTCTAACTTGCACTAGAAAATTAAATGATATTTTGCGTGGAGATGAAACACGAAAAAGAAATCGACTCAATACTATAAGCTGAATTTTTCTTGAAAAAGAAAAGAGATTTTTGAGAGCACACTAAAACTTGTGAAGAGCCGAAAATAATTCTTCTTCCTTGCCAAAACTTTGGGATGCAATATATTATAAATAAAAATCAAAATTCTTATTATTATTTCTAATCTTTCATTTCCTTAATTAATCTAATTAATTATGTTAATTAAAGATTCTAAAAATGCATGCCAACTTTTTGCCAATCTCGATTTTCTTTTAATACATATATTTATGAGAATATCATGTATTAATATTATTTTACTTTGTGTGCAAGTTTTATAAAATTATGGTATCATGACTATTTACATATTACATAAATCAATACCGTATTTTATAAAAACTTAATGGGCTATATTTTAACTCAATTAAAATATAATTTGATTATTAAAGCGCATTTGAACTTTAATAAATTAGCATGACGGGCTTATACTCTTACAAGCCAATGATTCATGCTCCATTACATTGATATCATCATAATCTCGGTCGACGATCCAACATCATCGATGTAACAATTTCAACTTATTTGTTATTGTGATGCACACTTTAATTTCGAGATCACCAATGTCTAAATAAGACAGGTGTACTCTTTTTGACTGTTATAGCAGTCATGCTCTCAAAATTTCTATAAGATTTATAAGCTTATAGATTGATCATATCAAACTTATTTCTTATAAATTCAACATATTGAATTTATTATCTCAAAGGGAACAAGTAAACCTGTGCTTGTGTGATCCTCAATGATTCAGAGATACAGCTAGCCGTGGATTCACTACTCATTGTGATTCAGGACAATTTCCTTTATTCGGACTTACCCTAATTTGCCCACATTCCATGCACCAACATTTGATCATGAGAATGTCAGAAACCATTTTTTGATTAAACCCATCGAATCATGGTAAGAGCGTCTAGTAGCATCGCCCCATGCTTCCCTAGGTATCACTGATAGTGCGTGGAAGAACCAATCAGTTAATGATTAACGTACAATACGATCCGTTCATCTCATATCTCCCGATTGAATATGTAACCATTGGTTCATCGAGGGTTGCATAATAATTCGATAACTGTGTGACACATCTTTGAGAATAAATAGTGGCATTGCATGTACATTTAGAGAACTCCTTCTCTAACGTACATCTCATACTCTGGCTAGAGATTCCATGCACTATTATTTCATTAGATAACATAGGATATCCACACCCGTAGGTGGGCGGTGAATTCTAGACTACAATGCACTAGCTCGTACATGTGTCGCAATTGTACCCAATCTCCCCACCTGATGACCCTCTTGGAGTCGGTAAACGAGTCAAAGCACAACCCTAGCACAAGAGCCTCAGTGTTGTCTCGGGTCGTAAGGACTAAGATTTTGCAACAATTTTATATTTGGGGTATACTTGTAAATAGTAAGTTACGTAAGGTTGGTGCCGTAAGATAAGGAATCGATCAGTAAATTGTGGTGCTAATGTTTCATAGGTTGAACTGCATAAATGATAATGTAATAGGTTGATGAACATTATGAGTATAGTATAAAAAAATAATAATAATAATAAAAAAAAGTAAGGTGTGATAAGTTTGAGCACCCATTTCTAGTCCAAGGAATTGCGACGAAGTCAGAAATTGGAGGACATAGAAAAAAAAAATAGAACTAAGTCACCATAAGTCATTTTAAGTTGTGATTCGCAGACGATGATTTTGGTAGGCAAATTTAATTAGGATTGAGGAAACGTAAGGACAACTTATCACTTATTTTATCAGAGTAGCGCAACGGAAGCGTGGTTATTGGGATACTAAAATTAAAAGTCTAAACTTTTTTTGATTATCGAGGATAAGTGAATTTCGGGGACGAAATTCAATTTAAGGGGGGGAGATTGTAATGTCCCAAAAATAGGAAAGTCCACGTGAACCACATGCATACAAATTATTAAATTTCTTTGGTATTTTATTTAATTATTTTAAAGCATAAAATGTATGTTTATTTTATTAATTTGTGTTTAATTATTTTTATGTATTTTATGCATTATTATTGCATGATAGGATTTAATTCATGAAATTTTAAAAGTTCATGCATTAGGGTTTTTATATGCATTTCACGTTCGAACGAGGATCGGAGACAGGGGAACCTTCAGGAAAATTATTTTATTACGCGATTTGTTTTTATAAATTAATTTAAAGTGTTTTTATGTGTAATTTTCAAGAATGGGAATTTTTGAGTATTTTTACATGCAGGATTTTTATTTTTAACGGTACGTGAGTTTTATCGAATCGGGGGACTTTTTAAGGGTTCGGCTAATATTTTCAAAATCTTTCCAACACGAAATATTTTTCGGGAGTGCGTTTGGATTTAATGGGCTTACTTTTAAGGTTGTTGGGCTTAAAACCCTTTTAAAACTTTTAAAATGCAAATTATGGCCCATAAGCTAATATTACCTATATAATTAAGCTACTAAGTATTATTTAACCTAAACCTAGTCATTAGCACCCCACTAACCTAATTCAGCCGCCCACCCTCCTCCAATCAGCCTCCTCCTTCGTGTATTCCAGCAGCAAGATTCGGTGCTCCATTATTCCTCCAAGCTCAAGCTTTCCTCCCCCGCCTCGTGTCACTTCGAGCCTTTGTACATCAAATATTTAATCAGGCACGCATTGTACTTTTATTTCTGCATCATACATGCTAGATACNGAATTGTAATAACCAATGATTTGAGGACCTAAGTTCAAAAATAAAATTCTAAGGGACTATTTTCGAATTTACCAAATTTTGGGATTAAATTTTGAGTTCGAGAATTTAAAAGTTTAATGAGGTAAAGATGGAAAATTTTATGGGGACAATAATGCGAATTTCGAAGAGTTGTAGGGCCAAAATGTAAATTTGGAGAATTGTAAGGGCCAGATTGCAATTTTCAAAAATTTTAGGGATTAAATGCGAACTTTTGAGGAACACTTGGGGTTTTAAGAAATGTAAGACGTGTTATGGGAATTAATTTTGGATTTAATAAACTTAAGGTTATTGAACCTTATGATACGGGAAATATATAAAATGAAATTGGGAATAATGAGGACTCACGGGTAATTGTGGAATTTTCAAGATTTAGGAAAAAATTGGATGATGTTCGAGGAAAGTAAGAATTAATTTTACAATTTTAAGAAATTTGAGAACTTATTTAGTAGTAAGTGAGAATTGAACGGTTTAAAGGATAGGACTTTTCGGTTATTTAGGCTCGAAGAAACTACAGAATATTTAGATATTTGGGTGATAATGTTATAATGAATGGTAATCAAGGACATTGTAACATAAATCAATCTTGGACTTGAAAATTTAAGCGTTAGTGAAATAATGTTGTGGCAAATTAAGAATGTACCGTGATGGCCATCTAAGGTAAAGTTGATCGGTTAGTTAAGTTATAAAAATAGACATTGAGTTAGCAAATTTTTGGGAACTTAAGTTTGATGTATCATAAGTTTTAATCATGATCTTAACAGTTAAGATTATTCCTTTGTTGGAATTAAATTTTTCTAGAAAGCTGGGTATTATTGATGGTTAGGTCATTTGATATACGCATGTAAGAGGTGAGGTAGACACCTTGTTTTGAGGAATTTTGAAAGTCATCGAAAAAAAAAAAAAAAAAAACTTGGGATTAAGTAGATATGTGTATTGGAATTGTGTTATCCAAAACTACTTGGGTTGCGTAAGTTTGAATTTTAAATTTATTGGATATGTGTTCATACAGAAATTTCGGGTGAAATAAAAACAAAATGGAATTCGTTGTGTTCAACATATGTTACCAATGAACAAATGTTAAGATTTTTATCGAGTAAGAAATCTAAAATCGTGATATGGGAATTCTAGAACTCTATGGGTTATAAGTGAAGTTGATTTATTAGAATTAGTCCATCATTATCACGGGAGAACTTATTAAGTTTATATGCTAGAATTAATTAAGCATTAGGGATACGTAAGAATGCGACATTCGTTTCAAGGAGAAAGTCTAAGAGTCTTAGGCCTCAACTATAGTGTAATTGGGAAGGGAATAATTTAAGCATGCGAGAAGGGTTTTACTAAAAGGATTT
>NC_133313.1:7453590-7520492 GCF_012295235.1 Primulina huaijiensis
CATGCAGATTTCGGTCCTTCCTTGTGCAGTTCACGGTTTTGCTTGTTTTTGTGCTTTCAGGTGGTTGGCTCGACTCCAGGCTCACCAGGCTACATCTAGACACGTAATAGGATGCATTAGGACCATGTTGGTCCATTCAAACCAGCCCCATGCATGATGAAACCCGAAATGACAGCAGCTTTCCTCCACTGCCATTGTGTGCTTCGAAATTTCAGTTTCTGCTGTCATAGGAAAAGATCTGATCTTGGCTGCCCTAAGGGCCTATAGCCATGGTTAGATCACTTCCCTAGTATGTCTAAGACGTGACTAAGTCACCCTTTTGGTGGCTTGGTCCATGGTGCATCGGTTTTTAAACACAAAGCAAGAACAGCCCCTTCGCCCCTTTTTAATTCTGCATGTGTCCCTCGGTTTTTGATGGTATGGGATGGATCTTGGTTGGCCTATGGCCCTTAGCCACGGTTCATACCATACCCCAAGATGTCTAGGTCGTGCCATGGTCAATGAAATGGCCACTGGAACGACACGAGACAACGAACAAAGCAAAACACCCCTCACGCGCGCAAGGGTGCTATCGGGTGGAACTTTTCTGATGTTGCTGGAATAATTCGAATGGTGGCTGGCCTAGGGCCCTTAGCCATGGTTCAAATCATTCCTTGGGATGTTGTGGAGAGGCTCTGGTCGGTGGTTCAAGCCCCAATGGCCAAAAGTCTCGCAAACGACGCGATGCAAGCGAAGTTGCTGCTGCTGGAATTTGACAGCAACTTGCTGTGTCGGTTCGGAGGCTCGTTTGAGTTCTTGGTTGGCTTTTAGCCTATGGCCTTGGACTGGACAGTGCCTCATCGAGTTAGGAAGGCCACGTTTTTGGCCGTTCGTGATTCGGATCATTTTTGAGGTCGTACGAGAATTTACGGTGCGATGTGCCAAATTGACTCTCGAAAGAGCGTTTCATGTTTTGGCCTCCATTCACCTAGATTTCGGCCCTCACCATTTTAGGAGCATAAATTCATAATTTTAAGTGTATTTTAATCATGACTATACGTTGGTTCAGTGTTGGTTCGGGTTGGCTCGGAGTCATGATTAAATACGAAGTCGTCGAGCGTCATTGTCGCATTTTTTTTACTTAAATTGCATAGTTGGTCAAGTAGAAGCTATTGCATATTTTTCATGGCATATTTAGGTTGCAGCGAGCCTGGGAACGATCCAATCCAGTTGGTAAAAATAATACAGGATATTTCATTATACAATTTAATTATATTACGTGCATGAAAATAGAAAATACTTATTTTGAGATTTATGCGATATTGCTTGTGGTCAATTCACTATTTTGGGAGCACTATTTACTCGGTCGCCAGTGACCGATCAGTTCAGTTTGGTACCACCCGGTCGCCAGTGACCGGTCAGTTCAGTTCAGTTTGATACTCCCCCGGTAGCCAGTTACCGATCAGTTCAGTTCAGTGCAGGGGCCACATGCGTAGACCATAATCTCAACAGAAAATTATTACCAGTTATTTCAGTACAGGGCTCCAAGGAGCAACATTTTTACTACGATTTTAATTCAGTCATGCACGTATTATAATTGCTCAGTACAGGTTATTTTCAGTATGCCCCATGACATGATATTTTATCCCATGCAAAATTTTACTAGTATTTACTCGTTACCTACGATATATGCATGCTGAGTCTTTAGGCTCACTAGACTTGATTGTTGTAGGTACTGATGAGGTCAGGGCCGAGGGCGGGGACCAGTGAGCCAGCTTGGGTCAGCAGTAGTGGCACCCGAGGACCTCAGTTCAGCATTTATTATTTTATTTCTCAAACAATTTTTAACAGTTGTGGGATACTCTTAAATTGTTATTTCGCAAATAAATCTTTTCTTCCGCTGCCATTTTGAATATCAAACTTTGTTTATCGGTTTATTTATGAATGAGGCATTTTGATTATTTAAAAAGAAAACTTGAAAATTTTTCCGCAAATTTTCAAGCAAGGATTTTTAGGCCTTCACACTAAGAGTGTATAATCATAACTACGGACTTATCCTCTCGATGAATGATAACCACTTGGAAAGTTCGAGGGAGGGTAGTTCGGTATAATCATCATATGACTACACATCTTCATGTTTGGACATCTCTATGCCCTTACAAAGAAATGCGGTTTACAACATTACAGATGCTAGTTTTGAGCTCAAGTGACCTTTATCCACGTTTGAGTCAATAAATTCCATAGCCATCCGTTGGCTTGCAGGACATCTACTCTAACACGATATATTATGCATATTGAAATATCTTATACCTTAGTCAAGTTTGATAATTTCGAATATGAATCGTTTGGTCTTTCGTGTTATGCTAAGAAAGTAAGGTGACAATTCGATGTTTTTCTTGCGCCCCTAATTTTGATAGCCAATTTCTGACAAATATCTCAAATAATATTGAAACAACCATGTCATAAATGCAGTTTATACTAATATATACTCAGTTACGCTTTTCAATTTCAATTTATATCTAATAGCAGTATATGGCTTTTTTTTTAATATATTTTAATTTTTGATATTTGACCATGGGAATTTGCAAGGATAGGATAACTGGAATATTTGTAATATGTGTGGTAAAAATTTGAAAAATTATGAAAAATGTATGGTATTTGGTATGATTATAATATAATGTATAATTTTTTGAATTCTCTTGCAATGACTAAAATCCCCCCACCATAGTTTTTCTTTTTTTTACTACTTTAGTTTTTGAAGTTAAACAATAAGGAAAAATTTGGTAAAACAATTCCACGTATCAGATTCAATTTGATTCTAAGCCTCAAATGGTATCAGAGCCATGAAAATAATTTGGTTTATGATTTGGCACTTTTATTCAATGAATATATTTGGTATGAAAGGATATGTTCAAATACAGTTTAATAATGAACAAAGAAGATTATTACCCTCTTCTGTCTATGCTAGATCAAGATCTAGTCATTCTTTTATTTCACCTCTAGATTACATGGTGGATATTCCACAAACTTGTAGAGCTTCAACTTCTCAGATAAGAGAAGAAATAGAATCTTCAGCAAAAGATTTAATTATTAATCAAAAAAATATTGTTCATCAAAGTAACTTTCAAAAAGTTTAAGAAACTGATACTGTTTTAGAAATGAATTTTACTATTTAATAGATAGTAAACCAAAAATTGATTTTAATAAAGGATCTCTTGCTAGAGCAAGGATCAATGCAGAATTTTATCAACCCAAATGAAAATCTTTCAGATAATGGTATTTTAAAAGTTTCTCTGAAGAAGAATTTAAATATATTGTTACAGAATTTTATAAATAATATGAAAACAAAAATAAATTAATACATTTTGTTCCTTGGTTTTTTTAAAAATTTATTATAGATTATATTTGTATTCTTGAAAGAAATTATAAGTTTCCTTCTGGACAGATTCAACAATCTATTTATCCTCCTCAACAACCTTTTATTATAGAAAAAAATAATAAAGTTTTAAATTTTACTGCATTTTCAAAATTATTTGAGAAAGATATGTTACAGATAACTGTGAAACATATTAATCAGATAATTGAAAAACAAAATTATACAAATTTATATCTTACAATAATAGGAGAAAAAATAGTTTCTCTTAAAGATCATATTGATAAAATTATTTTAGCTATTAATAAAATTAAATGGGCAGATAAACCTACCCAATATAAATATTATTATGATAAACCTACTCCCACGGATGTTCTTGTTGAAGAACAAGAATATATTTTCTCTAATAGTTATAATGGAAAAAGTATATATGAATGGAATATTGATGGTGTTAGTAACAAACAAATTTATAATACTGCTCACAAAATGCTTATGATAGTACTGTGTGTAAAACTTCAGGTAATACTGATAAAACTATTGCTAGAATGATTATAGCAAGATTTACTGGCCAACTTAAAAGTTGGTGGGATAATTATTTAAATCAATCGCAGAAAGATGATATTTTCAATTCAATAAAAATTGAAAATAATATTCAATTAGAAAATGTAGTATATTCTTTAATAATGACTATGATTGAACATTTCACTGGTAGATTCACTGATAATAGTGAACAAATTCGTACTTTATTAAGTAATCTAAAATGTAAACACTTATTGATTTTAGATGGTATAAAGATATCTTTATATCTAGTATTTATTAAATACCAGACTGTAATAATAGTCTGTGGAAAGCTAAATTTATAGATTTTGTTACCTTTTCTATTTGCTGAAAGAATTAGAAAAGTAATAAGAAAAGATGATACATATATTCCATATGAAAATTATACTTATAGAAAATTAATAAGTATTTGTGTTCAAGAGGGTTTATCTCTCTATAATGAATTAAAATTAAATAATCAAATTAAAAGATAGAATTTATTTGAGAAAAACAATTAGGTAAATTTTGTGATCAATTTAGAATGGACCAACCTAATAAAGGTAAGAAGAAAATAAAAGATAAAGATGAAAAACTTTATAGAAAGAAAAGACATTTTTTTGAAAGACAAAAGGATAAAAAGAAGAAAAGAAAAGATATCCGTGATTTACGGAAAGCAGAAAAATACAAAAACAAATTAATAATTTATAGAAAATGCAAAAAGTCAGGACATTATGCTAATCAATGTTGGGCTAAAAACAAAATTAATAATTTAGATATTGATGAAAATCTTAAAGAAACATTATTTAACATAATAATGGATTCAAATAATAATTCTGACAGTGAGTCTGAGAATTCCTCAGAATCATTTGAATCAGAAGAAATTCTAGAAATTAAATCTAGTTCTTCAGATCAAGAAGAATATGATAATTGTATACATGGAAAATCTTGTATAAATCATATAGATGATACTAATGATAAAAATAATGAGTTTTATAAACTTATGTCGCAATTTCAAGATTTAAATATTAATGTTTCAACTAATAATAATATTTTAGAATTCCTTAAATTGATTAAGGATCCAATATTGAAATCTACAATAATAGATCAAATGAAAAATACTGTTTCAACTAGTAGTAATAATATTCTTGTTTTTCTTGTTGATGATGACAATCTTTCTGATATAAAGAAATTTTCTCCTCTTTTGAATAGTTTCATAGCCATAAGACTTACCAGTATCTGGATCATCTCTTAATAGTTTTTCCCAAAATTTTGTGGAACTGACCCTCCATATACAAGGGATGCCTTCATTAGTGTAACCGAATTCTGGTTGCCATTTCCAGATCCATGGAATTCCAAATTCCAAAAAGAATAGACATAGGTCTTGCCATCAATCCAATGTTCTGAAAAAGATTTTGTAATACTTGGGAAAACATTTAACCAAATATTCATTGGTTTTATGAAAACCTCGCGCAAAATTTTTGCTGATAGACCAAATATTTTCCACCATATTAAAAACCAATTAGGAATTGGATAATGGAAAACATTTTCACAGATTTTTAAAAACCATGTATGCTTTCGTTTTTCATTTTCATAAAATGTAGAACCCGTAAATTAGACTACGTATAAGCCATGCATAATTCTAGTATTTAAATTAAAATGATTTTATTGCATGAGTATTTAAATTATTTTCTTTAAATTTGATGAGTTATTTTACGCAGTATTTTAGTTATTATATTTTCAATTAAATAAGTGAGGCCGGACCGGAGTTGGAGTATGAAGATAAAATTTAATATTAAGAAAATATTCCTAGAATTTATTTAAGATAAAAAATAATTTATTCTAATGAAAAAGAATGTTTAAGGATTTATTTAATTAACTTGAGATAAGTAGTAAATAAATTCTTTATGTCCAATAATTTAATTAAAAGCCTAAAATAAAATATGTGATCAATTGAGATAAGTTAATCTAGGCTTATTTTATTTAAGAAATTGTAACTTAACATGATAGTAAATTTAATTTAAAAATTTGCCATGCATGCAAGATAATTACCATCCTACATTAATTTATTAATTCACTAAAATACATAATTAATGTTTAAAACTTTAAGGAGATAAAATTCAATAATTAAACAATTTTTCCCTCCATTCTAAACATAGAATTCGGTCACCTCATTTAAGGAATTGATATTATTTGACAACTCTCCGTTTTGATATCTTTCCTTAATCTTTTCATGGCATAGATAATTCTCTCATTTTAAATCCCCAACAATTAATAATTTAGCAATATTTCATCCCCATTTATCTTGTAATTTTCGGCCATCACCTAAAAGATTTAAATTAAGCTTGACAACTCATTTCCTTTGATTCTCTTCCTTATCTATTCTTGGTAGATAACCCCTTCATTTTTAATCCCCACTAATTAATGATTTAAGCAATATTCCATCCCATTTTAATAGTAGATTTCGGCCACCTCATTATTTTAAAAGACTTAATTTTTGTTTTTGCAACTCACTATTTTAATTCATTTCCTTATCTTTTCTTGGAGCTAATTCCCCCACCTTTTTAATCACCAAGTAATTCACAATTAAGCAATATTCCACCTTAAACCTAGACTAGAAATCGGCCACTTCCATGTAAATTATTCTCCATATCTCTCTCAAATCAAATCATTTCCCTTATCTCTCAACTCATGGATAGAAAGATTTCTATCTTGCCATTCTATCCCCATTTATCTTGCAACTTCCTCATTCATTTCCTAGACTTTTATCCCTCCTCATTTTCAAAAATTTCAGTCCCTTTCAGTAGAGAAAACGTGAGAAAGCAAAGAAAAATAAGAGAGAAAACACAAGAAAAATAAAAGAGAAAACAAGAGAAGAGAACTCCGTCTCCGCCGCGCCGTGTCGTCGTATTAATTCGTTTTCTTTTCAAACGAAATCCAGGCATGTTTATATTTTTATTGAATCTTCAATCAAGTCATATTAATATTTTAAAACATCATGTGTGCATGAATCATGAAGGAGAAAACCGAAATTTTCAGTAACAAGAACAAGAAAAAAAATTCTGCACAGATTTTTGTTTCTATTCATGCTTCACGTTTGGTATGTTTCCTTTCGATTTCAAGGGTGGCTCGTTCAGGGGGCTTGAAGCTGCATATAGACATGTACTAGGACATGTTAGGGTCATGAAAGAACGTGGTTCCAGCACCACGCACTCTGGAAGTCAGAAATGACAGCAACTCCTCAAGCATGCCCATTTTTGGGTTCGATTTTCTCATGTTGCTGTCAAGGGTTGATGCTTCTGATCTTGGCTGCCCTAGGGGAGATAGCCATGGTTAGAACATCTTCTGGAAATGTCTAAGATGTGACCAAGTTGGTATTTCGAAGCTTGGTCCATGATGAATCGGTTTTCAAATCAAAAACTAGAACAGCCCCTTCGACCCCTTTTAAAATTCTGCATGTGTCCTCTCGGTTTGGGTGTTGGTGTGTATCTTGGTCGGCTCTTTAGCCCTTAGCCACGGTTCATACCATACCTCAGGATGTCTAGATCAAGCCATGGTCAACCATATGGCCATTGGTACGATGCATGACAGCAACAAAATAAAATTTCAGAAACATCACGGTACAGATTTTTAAGTTCTCGGTTGAGGCTTTGTGTTGTCCTAGGTGTTGGACTTGATTGTGGTTGGCCTAAGGCCCTTAGCTATGGTTCAAGCCACATCTTAGGATGTTGGGAAGAGGCTGTGGTTGGTGGTTCAAGCCCCAATGGCTAATAGTCTCGCAAATGAAGCGATGTAAGTACAAGTGCGGTTGCTGGAATTTCTGGACAGCAACTTGCTGCTTCGGTTCAGAGGCTCGTTCGAGTTATTGGTTGACTTTTAGCTTATGGCCTTGGACTGGACAGTACCTCATCATGTTAGGAAAGTCATGTTTTTGGCAGTTTGTGATTTGGTCAAGTTTAGAGGTCGTACGAGGATTTACGGTGCAATGTGCCAAAGTGACTCTCGAAAGAGCGTTTTATGTTTTGGCCTCCATGCACCAAGATTTCGACTTGTACAACTTTAGAAGCATTATTTCATCATTTTAAGAGTATTTTTAATCATGACTAAACGTTGGTTTGGTGTTGGTTTGGGTTGGCTCGGAGTCATTATTAAATACTAAGTCAGTAGGCGTAATTGTCTCGTTTTTGGATTCAATTACGAAGTTTGGTCAAGTAAATCATTTGCATATTTTTCATGACATAATTAGGTCGCAGCGAGCCTGGGAACGGTCCAACCCTTACGGTAAAATTAATACAGGATATTTAAGTACGTAATTTAATTATATTACGTGCAAAAATGTAAAATATCCATTTTTGAGATTTATGTAATATTGCTTGGGGCCACTTTGCTGTTATTATTACTTCACCCGGTGGTCACTTACCGGTTCAGTTAAGTTCATCTCGGTGGCTACTTACTGGTCCTACCCAGTATACTGTGGCATTAGCCTGATCAGACGTACCCTATTTCACCTGGTCGTCAGTTACCGGTCAGTTCAGTTCAGTGCAGTTCAGGGGGCCTTTTGCGTATAAAATAATCTCAACAGAAAATTTTTACACGTTATTTTATGACAGGGATCTACGGAACAAACATTTCACTTTCTACTTTCAGTTCTGTTCAGTTCAATTCAGTTATGCACATAATATTAATTATTCATGATGCGATTTTCAGTTCAGTTATGCACATATTACATTTACTCATGACGTGATATTTTCACTTTGCATGCGATTTTATTATTATTACTTGTTATTTGCGATATATGCATGCTGAGTCTTTAGACTCACTAGACTTGATTGTTGTAGGTACTGATGAGTTCGGGACCGAGGGCGGGAACCAGTGAGCCATCGAGGGTCGGCAGTAGTGGAACCCAATGACCTCATTTTCAGCATTTACTATTTTATGGCTCAAACATTTTTCTCGTTGTTGGATTATTTTAAATTATTATTTTGCAAACAAACATTTACTTCTGCTGTTATTTTGAACATCAAACTTCATTTATCAATTTATTTATGAATGAGGCATTTTAATTAATGAAAAAGAAATTTTTAAATTTTTTCGCAAATTTTCAAGTACTATTTAGAGGCCTCTACAGGTGGTATCAGAGCCTATGTTCTAGTAAAGGGTTGCACTACTACTGACCTCGAGAAGCTCACGAAGTCACGTCTTTGGTCTGTAAGTTTTAAATTCATGCATTTTATTTAATGCCGGAATTATTTTAACTGCATGTTTTCATGAAGTATTTTTACGTTCAGATTTTAATTGTTCAGTATTTATTTACATTTAAATAAATTATGGAATTATGCATGTTGGTTACGTATGGGTTATATGTATAGAACAGTATGCCTCCTAGACGCCTTGTTGAGCGAGTGAGAGATGACGAGCCTCGTCTTGAGGACAGGGAGGATCAGAGGCAAGAGAGGCACGGACCTCCACCCCCTCCACCTGACATGAATGCCTAGATGCTAGCTGGGATGGCTCAGTTCTTCGCACAGTTTGCGGGGAACAATGCTGTGGCAGCCAGGCCGACAGGGCTCGAGGCTGTTTACGAGAGATTCATGAAGATGCGTCCTAAGGAGTTTTCAGGGACGACGGACCCCATGATTGCCGAGGACTGGATCAAGTCCCTCGAGGTTATCTTCGAGTTTATGTTGCTTGGAGATGCAGACAGAGTTCGATGTGCCACATATTTATTCGGAGGAGATGCTCGCTTATGGTGGGAAGGAGCATCAGTAGCCCTGAACTTGGCTACACTGAGTTGGGCGCGTTTCACGGAGGTATTCTACTCCAAATATTTTACTGAGGAAGTGCGCACCAGATTCACCACGGGATTCATGAGTATGAGGCAAGGAGATTTGACTGTTACGGAGTTCATCCGTAAGTTTGAGAGAGGTTGTCATTTTGTGCCCCTGATTGCAAATGATGCTAAAGCCAAGTTGATTGTGGGGCCTCGGGTCCGATATCTAATACTAATAATTATAATTGTCACACACCAAATGATTGAGTAAAATACATAATTTGTTGTTCACAAGCTTACATAAACATCGTCAAAATAATTTAATTGTCTCAAATGTTTGAAATATAAATTTTTAACATGCCAACATGAAGTAGTGAACCAAAGAATCCAAACATCATCACATAGCTCCCAAGACCCGAGAATCCCACTCTAACTCGTATCTCCTCGCCTGGAGCTGGACTCTGGCATCCCAAACCTCGCCTCACCTACCGTCAAGCACATGAAAACAAGAGGTACCGGACATGCCGGTGAGTATAAACCCAGTATGATACAATCAATCACAAATGAGAGTTAAATTTTCAAATATTTCATATAAATTCATAAAGATGCAATATAATGCAATGCATGATCAGAAGCTGTGGGCTATCAATAAATCTCAAGATCAAGTGAATCATCTGGTCATAGGGTACCCAAGGGAATAGAATCACCCAGCAACATCCACCGACTCATCCGCTCGGGGTGGGGTGCTGTGTTCTACAATCCCAGGACTATGGTGCGCCTATAGAGAGTGTTCAGGCCATAGCAGCGACCTCCGCATACACTATGCCAACTCAACTATAGCCCCATACGTCCAACAAATCAATATATCAAGGCGACCTCCGCCATATCAAATCTGAATCAACAAGTGGCTCAATATGCAATGTCATGATGCAAATCAATATCATCATCTCGATATCATAATCAACTCATCTCAATACAACAATCATCATCAAATCACCAATAGTTCATCAAGCCATAGAGTTTTCAATTTAAAATAAAAATGATACTTTTACCTCGTATGTTATCGACCGTAACATACCTTTCAAATATTACCAAAAGAAGATCGAAATGTGTAGGTGAGAAGTCTTGAACCTTTGAATTCTACTATAACTCAAGGACTTTGATCATCTATCAAAACAGAGTAATTTCTGTTCAAAATTCATAATTAGTTCAATACTGCTTTGAATCAAGATCCGTAAATTTCTTAACCTTAATATGCCATAAAAACATTCATTGAATCATTTCATCAAACACATAGCATGCGTGCTAAAGAAATTAGCTTCTATACTTTGTCATTGGTTTCAATTCCATTTTAAATTTAAACCAACACAATTTCAACATCTCCAACATCTCAAATATCAATTTTAAACTTCATCCCATTTCCAAACTTGAATAAAAATATAACATACTTACACCATCTTGAAGATCTTGGAGAGAGGATCACAAATCTAACTTCATTTCATAATTTCCTTGAACAAATCTCCCATAGATTGAAGAAGAAATTAGAAGATGAAAGGAAAAATGAAGAACCCTAGCTCTAAACCGATGGAGTAGGAAAAAGAGAAGAGAAAATGATACAAAAATCATTCCCCAATCAAATATATACCTTCCAAACCTCAAAACACGTTTTTTGTAAAAGTGCTGGGCGCCATGGCGCATGATTTTGGCGCAGCCGCGCGCACCATACTGTCCAACAACAAAATTTCAGCACCGGGCGCGCCATCGCGCGGGATCTGGCGCAGGGGCGCGCCGTATTCTGCCCAAAAGGTATTTTTAACTTCAGAATTTGCGAAAGTGGTAAACTACAAAGTTGTAGCTCTATGTCTTTTCGTGAACCTCTCCAAATTTCAGATCATTTGAAGGTTTGAGTAAAAAGTTATGCTAAATCTCCCAACATGTGTCATTGTAGGAACGACGATACGCACGACACACTTCGGGGCGCTTTTGGCTTGTCTTCCCTAATGATTTGAACAAAACTCAAAACATAAAAGTTATAGCCTTATGTCATATATTTTTAATGGAAGTAGCCTCACATCAATTGGATCAATATACAAAACATTATGCTAAAAACCACAACTACTGCCACATTTTTCATACCTTTTCTGCACTTCCATCACCTATTTAGCTCAAATTCAACCTTTGATTCTACCCATCAATTATCTATTCCATTCTATAACATTTATTACCATTTATACCATAACTTAAAGTCATAAACCATCACAACTAATGCCACAATATTTCAAAATTTGGGCATTACATTGATGCATTTCTTGGTGGGTCTACGGCCGATCTTGCGCCGTGATGTTAGGGTATCTGACCCTACTACTTATGAGGTCGATGTCTCTAGAGCTCTAGCCGCAGAGCAGGATCAGCGGGATATCGAGAGAGACCGTCAGGGCAAGCGCCCAGTCCAGGTACCGCACCGCCCTCCTCCTCAGCAGCATTAGCAGCAGAATAAGAGGCCTTTCCACGGCCCACCCAGGAACAAGGGCCAGCAGCAGCAGCAGCGGGGACGCGCAGTCCCTAAGCCTATGGAGCATCCGATATGTCCTAAATGCTCACGCCGCCATCCTGGAGTATGTATGTATGGCTCAGGGAAGTTTACAAGTGTGGTAGCACAGACCACATACTACCGCAGTGCCCTCAGAGGAATCTTCCTACCCAAGGTTGGGTGTTTGCTCTCCATGCTACGGACACGAACCCGGAGACCATGCTTATGACAGGGAGAATTTTCATAGCTGGCTCAGCTACAAAAGCCCTGATAGACTCAGGAGCTACTCAATCATTTATTATGAGGTCTTTGAGAATTTTCTCAAAGTTAAGACCGTTGGGCTAGATGTAGCCTACTCAGTGGTATTGCCTTCGGGTGAGGAGATGGCAGCCACCAATGTGATCCGAGACATAGATCTGGAGCTTCATGGCAACCTTGTTTATGCGGATCTGATTGTCTTGCCGATGCCAGAATTCGACATCATATAAGGCATGGATTGGCTATTGTGGAACAGAGTGTTGATAGACTTCCAGCGGAGATCTTTTCTAGTTCGACCGCCTGGGATGACACAGTTCTTATTTGAGCAGGACAGGTACTTTCCATTACCGCGCAATATTCCTTATGTCCAGGCTAGGAAGCTCATGCATAGAGGGTGTCGAGCGTTGTTAGCAACTTTTATATCTGTCCTCGAGGCACCCAGTCAGTCAGCCTCAGATGTCCCAGTTGTAAGAGATTTTCTAGACGTTCTTCCGGAGGACGTCTCTGGTATGCCACCTGAGCGAGAGGTGGAATTTTCCATTGAGCTTATGCCAGGTACGGTTCCGATCTCAAAAGCACCGTACCGACTAGCACCGACAGAGATGGCAGAGCTTAAGAAGCAGATTCAGAAACTTCTTGACAAGGAGTTCATTCGCCCAAGCTTTTCACCATGGGGCACGCCAGTCTTGTTTGTGAAGAAGAAGGATGGCTCTATGAGACTTTGTATTGATTACCGGGAGTTGAACAGGGTTACAGTGAAGAATAAGTACCCACTTCCGAGGATTGAAGATCTATTTGATCAGTTGCAGGGAGCTTCGGTATTCTCCAAGATTGATATGCGTTCCGGTTATCACCAGTTGAGGGTGAAAGATACTGATGTTTCGAAGACTGCTTTTAGGACTCGTTATGGCCACTACGAGTTCTTTGTGATGCCGTTCGGTTTGACGAATGCGTCAGCGATCTTCATGGATCTCATGAATCGCGTATTTCAGCTGTATCTTGATCAGTTTGTGATAGTGTTCATAGACGACATTCTCGTCTACTCGAAGAATCAAGAGGATCACGGCAGACATCTGAACACAGTGTTGCAGACCTTGCAGAAGCACAAGTTATTAGCAAAGTTCAGTAAGTGCGAATTCTTGTTGGAGAAGGTGGCGTTCTTAGGCCACATTGTTTCTAGCAGTGGTATCGAAGTAGACCCAGCAAAAGTTGCAGCAGTCAGAGATTGGGTTGTACCACAGAATGCATCTGAGATTCGCAGTTTTCTTGGCTTAGCAGGATATTACCGGAAGTTTATTTAGGGATTCTCATCTATCGCAGTTCCACTTACAGCTTTGACCAAGAAGAATGTGAAATTTGTGTGGAGCGATGATTGTCAGAAGAGCTTCGATACTTTGAAGCAAGCTCTCATCTCAGCACCAGTTTTGGCCATGCCATCAGGGCCCGGTGAGTTTGTTCTATATACCGATGCTTCGAAGCTCGATCTAGGCACAGTATTGATGCAGCATGAGAAGGTGATAGCGTATGCTTCTCGTCAGTTGAAGACTCATGAGCAGAATTACCCTACCCATGATCTAGAGTTGACAGCCGTTGTTTTTGCTTCGAAGATCTGGAGGCATTATTTATATGGAGAGAAGTGCCAGATCTTTACCGACCACAAGAGCCTCAAGTACTTCTTTATTCAGAAAGAGCTGAATATGCGTCAGAGGCGATGGTTGGAGCTTGTGAAAGACTATGAGTGTGACATTAGCTACCACCCGGGCAAAGCTAATGTAGTTGCGGATGCACTGAGCAGGAAAGTCGCAGTGATGTCCCATTTAGTGCTTTCTAGACCTCTTCAGTCTGAGATGCAGAGGTTTGATCTAGAGGCATATCCTCAAGGTAGAGTTCCCTGTCTATCCACCTTGACGATCCAGTCTTCTCTCATTGGCCGTATTCGCATTGGTCAACCAGCAGATGAGCAGTTGGCAAAGTGGAAGCAGAGAGATGAGGCCAAGGGCAGTGTCTTGTATTCAGTTAATGATGATATTGTGAGATACCGGGACAGGATATGAGTTCCTAGCAGTGATTCTATCCGAGCAGATATTCTATCAGAGGCTCATATGTCGCCGTACTCTATTCATTCAGGGAGTACGAAGATGTACAAAGATCTGCAGTTATTGTACTGGTGGCCAGGAATGAAGAAGGATATCAGACGTTTTGTAATCGAGTGTCTGACTTGTCAGTTAGTGAAGGCAGAGCATCAGAGACCAGCAGGTTTGCTCAAGCCTTTCCCTATTCCCGAGTGGAAGTGGGAGAATGTTACCATGGATTTTGTGACCGGGTTGCCAAAGTCAGTCATAGGATCAAATGCTATCTGAGTGATTGTTGATCGTCTTACCAAATCAGCGCACTTCTTGCCTATTAAGACGACTTTCACCATGGTTCAGTATGCAAAGTTGTTGTCGTAGCCTAGATCCGTGACAGGATGAGGACTGCTCAGAGTCGACAGAAGAGTTATGCGGACCAGCGGCGGAGAGATCTAGAGTTCGCCGTGGGCGACCATGTCTTTGTGAAAGTGGCACCTATGAAGGGTGTCATGCGATTCGGGAAGAAAGGGAAGCTCAGTCCGAGATTCATTGGACCCTTTGAGATCCTTGACAGAGTTGGGTCGCTAGCTTATCGTGTTGCTCTTCCGCCGAATTTGGCCGGAGTTCACAATGTGTTCCACGTCTCTATGCTGAGGAAGTATATGGCAAATCCTTCGCATGTCCTGAACTTTGAGCCGTTGCAGCTTACTCCGAACCTGTCTTATGAAGAGAGACCAGTGCAGATCCTAGACAGACATGAGAAGAAGCTTCGGGAAAAGCTGGTTAAGCGAGTTAAAGTCAAGTGGCTTAACCATTCAGAGGAGGAAGGTACGTGAGAGTCTGAGCCAGAGATGAGGAGTCGGTATCCGGAACTATTCGGTGAGTTCTAATTTCGAGGATGTAATGCCCGAGATTTTGATTCTGTTAATCTGAGATGATTGATTATGAACTAACTAATATGATTATAGACGGGCCAGTCCGAGACCAGATTGGGCAAAACATATGAAGTGTGTAAAATTTGGACAGAAAGAGTGGCGCCCGAGCGGTAGAAAATAACCGCCCGAGCGCCAGTGTTCAATAGGATTATGTTTCGAGCAGAAGGTGCGGCGCCCGAGCGGTAGTGTTTGACCGCCCGAGCACCAGTGGTTGCAAAGATTGTGCTTGGGCAGAATTTCTGGCGCCCGAGCGGTAGAATATTACCGCCCGAGCGCCAGTGGATGACAACGGAAAGCTCGGGCAGAACATTTCGCGCCCGAGCGGTAATGTTTAACCGCCCGAGCGCGAGACATGCAGAGTAAAAATGAGCCACGTTGTTAAACATGCAAGTTGATGTATATATATATATAACATTCCTTCTTCAGCAATCAAAGGAAAGAAACGAAGAAACGAGAAGGAATCGAGGAAGGATTGAAGAAAATCATTATGCCTTTATATTTCGATCCGTCCGTCTGATTTTGAATCCGACTTCAGTACCTTGTTCTTATCGACGCAGGCTACAACTGGACGTAAGTTTTGTTACGTTTGGATATGATTTGAAATTATGATATTGTCAGAATTGAATAAGCATCATATATGGTGTTTCTGATACAGTAGACATCGTATAATTGAAGTCAGATCGAAGAACGGACTGTGTCTGTAATTGTTATGAATTTCAGAACTGTTATGATAGAGATTGTACAGAATTGAGAGTATGATCTATTATTGTTGAGAGTATGAATTATACCGATATTGATTATGAGTTCTGGTAGTATATCTGTGATGTTGAGATTGACGGGGTTATCGAGACTGTATTGTTATGCCGTCGAAACATCCATAAATTGATATTGATCAGATTCGGTATTGATTGAGCTTGTATCGTTATATTGTTGACATTGACAGATTATATTGTGATTTGAGAATCACATACTTGCATGTTATCGCTTTTCATACATTTATATCGTTTGAATGAATATGCTTTGTGTATTGATTTATAGAAAAGCATAGAGTAGTAGATAATTATTGAGTGAGAGTCACTGACAGAAGGGCCAGATTAGGACAGAGTTGTTAATGGCCCATTGCACATTGTCAGAGTTAAAGTTTAGGTAGATATACCTAGTCTTTGGCAGAACAGCCAAGACACCGGACGTTTGGTCATATCGATGTGCTTAGAAGAATAGCGACTTCTATTGTAGATAATCGATATAGAGAGGACCAAAGTCTGTAAATAAGAACGTACCGCCACCACGATCGGGAAAGTAGGTGGGAGATTGTTGCGTTGTTATTCAGATCGGGATCCCTACATTAGAAATGAGTCGAGTTTGAGTCTGAAAGTCACAGAGTGTGATTCCTTATTTGATATTGAATTATGTTCCTGATTTTGGTACTTGTTTAGAGTATTGATTCATGTTTTGATTGAGATACATGTATGTATATCTAATGCATGCTTTTATATTGTTTATATGACTGCATGTATACTTGGTTTTTACTGGGAATTTAATCCTCACCGGAGTTATCCGGCTGTTGTCTTGTTTTTATGTGTGCTTGACAACAGGGGGGACATGATCAGGGTCATGAAGAGGACGAGTCAGGACTAGTTAGCGTGGAGATCCGGGCTCAGAGGTAGATTAGGATTCAGCACTGATATGTCGTTGAACCTAGTAAATGTATTTAGTACAGGACTTGTACTTTTAGATTTATATGTACATTACGTTTCCGCATTGCATTTTTAAAAAAAAAAAAAAAATTTTGACCCTGTCTACTATAAATGATTAATTAGTCCCAATGACGATTAAGAACATGATTAGCGTCCGGGTCCCCACAACACGTGGTATCAGAGCATTAGGTTCTAGAGCAGTAGGTTCTAGAACTGTAGGTTCCTTAGAACGAGATAGAATGAGCGGGGTAGATTGAGTTTTCCTTTCCTGCTTTTGATTGCTAGCATGTGATTTATTATAATGTTGAATTACATTGGATATGCTAGAATGATACTACAATTTAATGCCTTTTAATACATGTTACTTGATTTATCTGAATTGATTTTATAACGTGTATTATTGAGTATGAATCAGAACCGATTCTTGATCAGCAGTAAGATGATCAGAGAAGGACTGAAACAGATTTGTTGTATTTGGTTACTAACTTGTGTGGGAATCAGATATACCTCCTAGAAGAATCTCAGTCAGGGATAGTACTTCGGTTGATCAGATAGATGAGTCAGAAACTCCGATGGAACTACAGTTGAAACAGTTTCAGTCAGTTCAACAGCCGATTTTGAAGGGTACTGAGACATCTGAGGATTGTGAGAATTGGCTAGATGATATAGAGATACTGCTTGATTCACTTGATTATCCAGATGAACGGAGAATTAAACTAGTGCCCAATCAATTACAAGAAATTGCAAGAAGTTGGTGGATTACCACCAAAAGAGTATTAGGACAACGGGGTACAGTGATCACGTGGAAAGTTTTTAAAGCTGAATTCTATCGAAGATTTTTCCCGGGATCGTATAGAGAGGACAAAAGAGTAGAGTGAGAATTTGAAACAGGGCCAACTGAACATTGAAGAATATGTTGCTAAATTCTCTACCTTATTGCGTTTTGCTCCTCTAATAGCTGGGAATGATGAAGCTGTAGCGGATCAGTTCATCAACGGATTGAATTCTGAGATAGTTGCCTTGATGAAGGTAGAACGACCCCATCATTTCCCTGATGTTTTGAATAAAGCAAAAAGAGCCGAGGCAAGTTTGATTCGACAACTAGGAAGGTTGGATGTAAGCCGACCTCAGATACAGCAATCCCCTCTTGGATTTGATAGCGGCAGTACGAGTGGGAAGCATGAGTTGCTGAAAACTCAAAAGAAACAGTTTAAGAAGTTAGGGAGCGGACCGAGTGGTTCATCTAGCTCCAGTGGTTCTAGCCCGAATTATACTGGAGTTTATTGCAGAACCTGTGGAGGGAGACATCCCACAGAGCAATGCCAAGGAGTATTTGGTAGTTGCCATATTTGCAGACAGTCCGGACACTTTGCTAGAGTTTGTCCACAGAGAGGTTCCCGAAGATTTCAGGGAGCAAAATCAGTTGGTTGTAGTGACAGAGGAACAGACCCAGGAGGCACTTGATGATATAGTGACAGGTAACTGTTTTTCTGTGATTATTTTGCGTATGTATTTAGATATTAATACATCTTATACATGATTTTGTATGAACTGCATTGAGACATGCTGTATCTGTTGGGTCTGTATTTACTGTAGTATTGATCTCTTCCTTTTGGGGAGAGGATTTGATATCAGAGATTTTGTGACATCTTGTATACTGCAGTAAGATGAGAGTGAAATTGAGTTAGACTGTGTTGTACTTGTGTTGTCTGATTCTGACCGCATTATTGCTATTGATATGTTAACCAAGTACAGAGCTATTGTAGATTCTTTCCAAGAGATGGTAAGATTCGGACCTGAAATGGCCGAAGAATGAACAATGTACGGTACGGATTCTAGATCTAGAATTCCTTTGATATCCGTATTATTGATGATTCGATGATTATCGAAAGGAATGGAGTTATTCCTTATGCATTCAGTTGATTACTGAAATTGACTATACCATGAGTTGATTTGCCAGTAGCAGGAAAGCTGCTGTAGTCTTCCCAGATGAGATTAGAGATTTGCCTTCTATCAGGGAGAATGATTTCCGCCTTGATTCGATATCAGGTACTATTCTTATTTTAGAACTCTATACAGAATGACACTGATGGGATTGAAAGAATTGAAATATCAGTAGAAGAGTACTGGTTGAGAGTTATATCTGATTGAGTGCTTATCTTGGAGATACTTCAGTTCTGTTTATGGGTTGATGAATTCTGTGTTCAGAGGTACTTCGATGATTTTATGACGTTTAACTATGATGTTTTGATATATTCGCAGCATATGACTGAATTGAATATTTTGTATTGAATATTTGAGAACTGAGATATGATATACAGAAATTGTTCAGATATGAATCTTGATTGAGATAGATTGTATTCGTGGTATGTAATATCCGAATCTGGTGTACGTATTGATTTAGTACAGTTGAGGTCGTGATCAGTAGCTGAGACGACATCGATGTCAGAAATGTCAGAACGTCAGAAATGTCAGAAATTCATAGTTACATGAGTTTAGCAGACTATTATATTCGATTGCTGTTTTGAAATTGCTTGAGAATTGTTATTGTTCTAAAACAGTATTTGATACAGATTATATTATTTGGGGGGAACAGTACATTCAAGATGATATAGCAGTTGATCTAAACAGCATTGGAAATATGATCGGCTAGACAGATCGACAGTATTGCCAGAAATTGCAGTTTATGAGTTATTAAATCAGTATTGATGACTAATGTGTTGAGTCTGATCCGATATTGCTGTTATTCTAAATCCGTGTTGATACAGATTGTTGTATATTGTTGAAATTATATACAGTTCAAACCGAATCAGAGCATCGATCAGAGTAACAGGTATGTGACAGAATAGTCTCTTTGTGCCAAATATGTCGACTTTGAAATGACAGACATTGTCAGAAATGCGCAATAATTGATTCAGTGTACATCCTGATAGCAGAAAATGTTTTGATAGAAACAGATGAGATTAGATATGGCAGAGTTGGGACTGAAATATCTAGCTTGCCGACAGATGAAAACAGAAAGATAGAAACCAGGAGATTGGTTATGTAGATTATTGATTTCTAAAATAGAAATGGGAGTACATGTCCATGAATTTTGTGACAAAACTACTGAAATCGTTTCTCAAATTGTGCTATAATGTGATTGTGATTGACAGATTGCTCGAATTTGCATATGTTCTGTTGTACAGGAATACGTACAGACATGACTAGAAGACTGGGAATTATGTCAGAAAAGAGAAGAGAATACACTGAATGCCAAAGCTGATTATATTATACCATGATTTTCGGTGGATTTTGTACTTTTGGCAGAATATTCAATAACCTCTTTTACCTATCGTCTATATATCGATGGATAGTCGGAGCGAACTATCCAGATACTGGACGATATCTGTAGAGCTGTAGTGCTGGATGTTAGCACTAGTTGATACGATGTATTGTCACTTTGTGAATGATTGTACTATGCTAGCTATCAAAGGAGTATTGAAATAGCTTCAGTCGAGGTATTGTACAGTGAGAATTACAGATTTCTTTTATTTAGGGATAATATCTCGGAGATACCTGAGATTAGATCTAATAGGATCAGAGATATGACAAAGAAAACGCAGCTGATTCAGAAGGAAATGAAGACAGCTCAGAATAGATAGACTAAATATGCCAACGTCGAAGGATGACTGTTGATATGTGAAGCCGGGAATTTAATATAACCTTGATAGGAATTAACAGATTTGTTAGGAGCTGTTGATTGGTATATACGGATGTTGTATAACCAGTATTGTGAGATTGATTCTGTCAGAGTGATTTTGAGTGGTATTATCTTCTTGACTTATTATTCCAGTTTGGAATCAGAGATCTGTCAAAGAAAGATAATTCAGAATGAAAGGTATTCTGCTGTTGAAAAGACAGTAAAGTTGACAAGACATTAAATAATCTATCTGAAAGACAGAATCTGATATGAGACTGAGATTTCATAATTGTTCATTGAGATGAGTTTTCTGATTAACCTATACTATACATTTCATTTTGATATCTAAGTTGATTACCTGTGATTTCGGGGACGAAATTGTAGCTTAGGGGGGGAGAAATGTAATGCCCGAGATTTTGATTCTGTTAATCTGAGATGATTGATTATGAACTAACTAATATGATTATAGACGGGCCAGTCCGAGACCAGATTGGGCAAAACATATGAAGTGTGTAAATTTTGGACAGAAAGAGTGGCGCCCGATCGGTAGAAAATAACCGCCCGAGCGCCAGTGTACAATAGGATTATGTTTCGAGCAGAAGGTGCGGCGCCCGAGCGGTAGGTTGTGACCGCCTGAGCGCCAGTGCAACACAAGTTTGAGAATTGGACAGAAAGTCTGGCGCCCGAGCGGTAGTGTTTGACCGCCCGAGCGCCAGTGGTTGCAAAGATTGTGCTTGGGCAGAATGTCTGGAGCCCGAGCGGTAGAATATTACCGCCCGAGCGCCAGTGGATGAAAACGGAAAGCTCGGGCGGAACATTCCGCGCCCGAGCGGTAATGTTTAACCGCCCGAGCGCGAGACATGCAGAGTAAAAATGAGCCACGTTGTTAAACATGCAAGTTGATGTATATATATATATAACATTCCTTCTTCAGCAATCAAAGGAAAGAAACGAAGAAACGAGAAGGAATCGAGGAAGGATTGAAGAAAATCCTTATGCCTTTATATTTCGATCCGTCCGTCTGATTTTGAATCCGATTTCAGTACCGTGTTCTTATCGACGCAGGCTACAACTGGACGTAAGTTTTGTCACGTTTGGATATGATTTGAAATTATGATATTGTCAGAATTGAATAAGAATCATATATGGTGTTTCTGATACAGTAGACATCGTATAATTGAAGTCAGATCGAAGAACGGACTGTGTCTGTAATTGTTATGATTTTCAGAACTGTTATGATAGAGATTGTACAGAATTGAGAGTATGATCTATTATTGTTGAGAGTATGAATTATACTGATATTGATTATGAGTTCTGGTAGTATGTCTGTGATGTTGAGATTGACGGGGTTATCGAGACTGTATTGTTATGCCGTCGAAACATCCGTAAATTGATATTGATCAGATTCGGTATTGATTGAGCTTGTATCTTGATATTGTTGACATTGACAGATTATATTGTGATTTGAGTATTGATCAGAACAGGTCGTAAGTTGAGTTATACATTGATATTGTGCATATTGATATTGTCATTGCCAGATTGGGTATGGACAGATTGGAGTGCGAGACTTCGTCTTCGTCAGATCGAGAAGATAAAGGTATAAATCAATGTGAATCGGGAGATCGACTTAAGTCAGATTGGACTTGAGTTTCCCTAAATCACATACTTGTATGTTATCGCTTTTCATACATTTATATCGTTTGAATGAATATGCTTTGTGTATTGATTTATAGAAAAGCATAGAGTAGTAGATAGCTATTGAGTGAGAGTCACTGACAGAAGGGCCAGATTAGGACAGAGTTGTTAATGGCCCATTGCACATTGTCAGAGTTAGAGTTTAGGTAGATATACCTAGTCTTTGGCAGAACAGCCAAGACACCGGACGTTTGGTCATATCGATGTGCTTAGAAGAAGAGCGACTTCTATTATAGATAAACTATATAGAGAGGACGAAAGTCCGTAAATAAGAACGTACCGCCACCACGATCGGGAAAGTAGGTGGGAGACTGTTGCGTTCTTATTCAGATCGGGATCCCTAGATTAGAAATGAGTCGAGTTTGAGTCTGAAAGTCACAGAGTGTGATTCCTTATTTGATATTGAATTATGTTCCTGATTTTGGTACTTGTTTAGAGTATTGATTCATGTTTTGATTGAGATACATGTATGTATATCTGATGCATGCTTTTATATTGTTTATATGACTGCAAGTATACTTGGTTTATACTGGGAATTTAATTCTCACCGGAGTTATCCGGCTGTTGTCTTGTTTGTATGTGTGCATGACAACAGGTGGGACATGATCAGGGTCATGAAGAGGACGAGTCAGGACTAGCTAGCGTGGAGATCCGGGCTCAGAGGTAGATTAGGATTCAGCACTGATATGTAGATGAACCTAGTAAATGTATTTAGTACAGGACTTGTACTTTTAGATATATATGTACATTACGTTTCCGCATTGCATTTAAAAAAAAAAAATTTTTTGACCCTGTCTACTATAAATGATTAATTAGTCCCAATGACGATTAAGAACATGATTAGCGTCCGGGTCCCCACAGAGGACAAAATTTCTTTTAAGGAGGGAAGGATTGTAGAACTCGTAAATTAGACTACGTATAAGCCATGCATAATTCTAGTATTTAAATTAAAATGATTTTATTGCATGAGTATTTAAATTCTTTTCTTTAAATTTGATGAGTTATTTTACGCAGTATTTTAGTTATTATCTTTTCAATTAAATAAGTGAGGCCGGACCGAAGTTGGAGTATGAAGATAAAATTTAATATTAAGAAAATATTCTTAAAACTTATTTAAGATAAAGAATAATTTATTCTAATGAAAAAGAATGTTTAAGGATTTATTTAATTAACTTGAGATAAGTAGTAAATAAATTCTTTATGTCCAATAATTTAATTAAAAGCCTAAAATAAAATATGTGACCAATTGAAATAAGTTAATCTAGGCTTATTTTATTTAAGAAATTGTAACTTAACATGATAGTAAATTTAATTTAAAAATTTGCCATGCATGCAAGATAATTACCATCCTACATTAATTTATTAATTCACTAAAATACATAATTAATGTTTAAAACTTTAAGGAGATAAAATTCAATAATTAAACAATTTTTCCCTTCATTCTAAGCATAGAATTCGGCCACCTCATTTAAGGAATTGATATTATTTGACAACTCTCCATTTTGATATCTTTCCTTAATCTTTTCATGGCATAGATAATTCTCTCATTTTAAATCCCCAACAATTAATAATTTAGCAATATTTCATCCCCATTTATCTTGCAATTTTCGTCCATCACCTAAAAGATTTAAATTAAGCTTGACAACTCATTTCCTTTGATTCTCTTCCTTATCCATTCTTGGTAGATAACCCTTTCATTTTTAATCCCCACTAATTAATGATTTAAGCAATATTCCATCCCATTTTAATAGTAGATTTGGGCCACCTCATTATTTTAAAAGACTTAATTTTTGTTTGGCAACTCACTATTTTAATTCATTTTCTTATCTTTTCTTGGTGTTAATTCCCCCACCTTTTTAATCACCAAGTAATTCACAATTAAGCAATATTCCACCTTAAACCTAGACTAGAAATTGGCCACTTCCATGTAAATTATTCTCCATATCT
This sequence comes from Primulina huaijiensis, assembly GCF_012295235.1. Taxonomy (NCBI): domain Eukaryota; kingdom Viridiplantae; phylum Streptophyta; class Magnoliopsida; order Lamiales; family Gesneriaceae; genus Primulina; species Primulina huaijiensis. The sequence continues at coordinate 7,478,060 of NC_133313.1, forward strand.
CCCTCAAATCAAATCATTTCCCTTATCTCTCAATTCAAGGATAGAAAGATTTCTATCTTGCTATTCTATCCCCATTTATCTTGCAACTTCCTCATTCATTTCCTAGACTTCTATCCCTCCTCATTTTCAAAAATTTCAGTCCCTTACAGCAGAGATAACGTGAGAAAGAAAGGAAAAATACGAGAGAAAACACAAGAAAAATAAAAGAGAAAACAAGAGAAGAGAACACCGTCTCCGCCGCGCCGTGTCGTCGTATTAATTCGTTTTCTTTTCAAACGAAATCCAGGCATGTTTATATTTTTATTGACTCTTCAATCAAGTCATATTAATATTTTAAAACATCATGTGTTCATGAATCATGAAGGAGAAAACCGAAATTTTCAGCAACAAGAACAAGAAAAAAAATTCTGCACAGATTTTTGTTTCTATTCATGCTTCACGTTTGGTATGTTTCCTTTTGATTTCAAGGGTGGCTTGTTCCGGGGGCTTGAGGCTGCATATAGACATGTACTAGGACATGTTAGGGTCATGAAAGAACGTGGTTCCAGCCCCACGCATGCTGGAAGTCAGAAATGACAGCAACTCCCCAAGCATGCCCCTTTTTGGGTTCGATTTTCTCATGTTGCTGTCAAGGGTTGATGCTTCTGATCTTGGCTGCCCTAGTGGAGATAGCCATGGTTAGAACATCTCTTGGTAATGTCTAAGTTGTGACCAAGTTGGTATTTTGAAGCTTTGTCCATGATGAATCGGTTTTCAAATCAAAAACTAGAACAACCCCTTCGGCCCCTTTTAAAATTCTGCATGTGTCCTCTCGGTTTGGGTGTTGGTGTGGATCTTGGTTGGCTCTTTAGCCCTTAGCCACGGTTCATACCATACCTCAGGATGTCTAGATCAAGCCATGGTCAACCATATGGCCATCGGTACGATGCATGACAGCAACAAAATAAAATTTCAGAAACATCACGGTACAGAATTTTAAGTTCTCGGTTGAGGCTTTGTGTTGTCCTAGGTGTTGGACTTGATTGTGGTTGGCCTAGGGTCCTTAGCCATGGTTCAAGCCACATCTTAGGATGTTGGGAAGAGGCTCTGGTCGGTGGTTCAAGCCCTAATGGCCAATAGTCTTGCAAACGAAGCGATGAAAGTACAAGTGCGGTTGCTGGAATTTCTGGACAGCAACTTGCTGCTTCGGTTCAGAGGCTCGTTCGAGTTCTTGGTTGGCTTTTAGCTTATGGCCTTGGACTGGACAGTACCTTATCATGTTAGGAAAGTCATGTTTTTGGCGGTTTGTGATTTGGTCAAGTTTAGAGGTCGTACGATGATTTATGGTGCAATGTGCCAAAGTGACTCTCGAAAGAGCGTTTCATGTTTTGTCCTCCATTCACCAAGATTTCGACTTGTACAACTTTAGTAGCATTATTTCATCATTTTAAGAGTATTTTTAATCATGACTAAACGTTGGTTCAGTGTTGGTTCGGGTTGGCTCGGAGTCATGATTAAATACTAAGTCAGTAGGCGTAATTGTCTCGTTTTTGGATTCAATTACAAATTTTGGTCAAGTAAATCATTAGCATATTTTTCATGACATAATTAGGTCGCAGCGAGCCTGAGAACGGTGCAACCCTTATGGTAAAATTAATACAGGATATTTAATTACGTTATTTAATTATATTAAGTGCAAAAATGTAAAATATCCATTTTTGAGATTTATGTGATACTGCTTGGGGCCACTTCGCTGTTATTATTATTTCACCCGGTGGTCACTTACCGGTTCAGTTCAGTTTATCCAGGTGGCTACTTACTGGTTCCACCTAGTATACTGTGGCATTAGTCTGATCAGACGTACCCTATTTCACCTGGTCATCAGTTACCGGTCAGTTTAGTTCAGTGCAGTTCATGGGGCCACTTGCGTATAACATAATCTCAACAGAAAATTTTTACACGTTATTTTATGACAGGGCTCTACGGAGCAAACATTTCACTTACTACTTTCAGTTCAGTTCAGTTCAATTCAGTTATGCACGTAATATTAATTATTCATGATGCGATCTTCAGTTCAGTTATGCACGTATTACATTTACTCATGACATGATATTTTCACTTCGCATGCGATTTTATTATTATTGCTTGTTATTTACGATATATGCATCCTGAGTATTTAGACTCACTAGACTTGATTGTTGTAGGTACTGATGAGTTTGGGACCGAGGGCGGGAACCAGTGAGCCATCGAGGGTCGGCAGTAGTGGAACCCGATGACCTCATTTTCAGCATTTACTATTTTAGGGCTCAAACATTTTTCTTGTTTTTAGATTATTTTAAATTATTATTTTGCAAACAAACATTTACTTCCACTGCTATTTTGAATATCAAACTTTATTTATCAGTTTATTTATGAATGAGGCATTTTAATTAATGAAAAAGAAAATTTTTAAATTTTTCCCCAAATTTTCAAGTACTATTTAGAGGCCTCTACATAAGATAGAGTTTTATTATGTGAATAAAATATTTTTACCACTAATGGAGATATACCCCATTCTTCAATAGATATAATCTTTTTGATGATAAACTTGGAGAAGTTATAACTTCCTTTCTATTGAGTATTACTGAAAAAATGAGTTATTTCAACACTTTTTGTAGATAATAGAAGATTTTCATAAAATCCTCTTTGCTTATATGAACCATATACATATGATGTATTGGTTAAGTATCTTTCCATGATAGTCCATGGAGTTTTTTCCCATTGGGTATCTTTTTCTTCTATAAGAAGAATTCATTCACGATGTTTTGTCTCTATATAAAGAGCTGAATCACCTTCATCATCTTTAATGATGTTAGCATATGATGCTTGAGACTGAGAATCTATATTAGTTCTCTGTTTCTGTTTCAAAAATTCTTGAAATTCATTATATAACTCATTTTGCTCAGTATAACTGGCAGATGAACTAGATAAATTCTGGGCTATAAGCCTCTGTTTACCATGCTGGGCAATAAATTTAGGGGTTTTTCCCCTACCACCTCTTCCTCTACAAGAAGAATCTCCACGACCTCGAGAATCCATATCTGTAAATAAAAACATTAAGATAAATATTCTCGGGTTAAAAAATATGGTAAGTGATTATCTTCACCTTTCTTGTATATGATTTCAAAATCAAAAAGATCTAAATGAGCATACCATCTTGCAATCATTTGCTAAGACACATCATGTATAAATCTTTTAAAAACATAAATTTTACAGATTTGCAATCAGTTTTTATAATAAATTTTTGATTATATAAATCATCTTCAAATATTAAAATACATCTTACAATAGCCAAAATTTCTTTTACTACTGTGGAATAATTTTTCTGTGAATTATTCCATTTTCCAGAATAAAATCGAATTAAATATTCTTGTTTTTTGGGGTCTATTTGTTTTAAAATACCACCAAAACCTATATCTGAAGCATTAGTTTCAACAATTTTATCCCATTGGAGATTTGCAAGCATTAAACAAGAAAGATTTTTAACTTTTTCCTTTATATTTTTAATTGTTTCAGTATGTTTAGCAAACCAAGGTGAAGGATTTTTCTTTAATCTATCATATAAGATAGCGGAATCATTTGTAAGATTTTTAATATAAGGAGAAATATAATTTAAACTTCCTAAAAATCTTTGTAACTGAGTTTTGTCAGTTATAATATCAGGAAATTTTGAACCAAACTATACTTCTTTGAATAGGAATCTATGAAACCCCTTTCATAATTACCACCATACTCTGATCAGAGATTTCAAACTACATATACATGAAAAACACATAGGATATCCATACCCGAAGGTAAGCAGTGAATCCCTGACTACAATGCATCGAACCCTATATGTTTTGACAGAACACCCAACCTTGCCACCTGATGACCCCATATGAGTCGGTAAACAAGTCAAAGTGCAATGCTAGCATATAGAGTCTCAATGTTGTCCCGGGTCATAAGAACTAATGGTGTAAAACCATAAACTAAGACGTTTCCACTCGATAACTGAGAACCACTTGTAAAGCCCTTTATGGAGGGTTGTTCAGTGCACTCTACAAGGAGCACCTATCTGCATGCTCGGACATCACAATGTCCCCTTCCAATGAAACATGGTACTCACATCGCAGATACTAGTCTCAAGCTTGAGCGGCCTTTATCCTTATTAGCGGCAGCTGAATCGACTAGGAACTGTTTAGAATATACAGTATTCCAAATATGAGTTTCATGATACTCATCATATGAGCATCTCATATTCTTTCTACTATTTGTATATTCAAGGACTTTATCTATGCAACTAACATGTGTATACAGATAAAGATGTGTCGAAGCAATAATTTCAAATATTATTAAAATAAAGATTGTTTATACATAGAGTTTAAACATGAACCCTCGGCCAACACTTGGCTTGACGGGCACCTACTCCAACAATCTTCCACTTGCACTAGAGCCAACTACTCATATGCTGCAAACCCATCGATTCACGATGCTTCTCGAATAATGGTCCAGGTAAAGGCTTAGTAAGTGGATCAGCAACATTATCTGCGGAGCCGACTTTGTCAATCGACACTTCTCCTCTTTTCACAATCTTTCGGAGGATGTGGTACTTTCTCAATACATGTTATGATTTCTGATGAGACCTTGGCTCCTTCGCCTGAGCAATGGCTCCCGTGTTGTCACAAAACACCAGGACATGAGCAACTCCATTAGGAATGAAATCCAAATCTTGGACAAAATTCCTTATCTAAACAGCCTCCTTTGTTGCAGCTGATGCAGCAATGTATTCGGCCTCAGTGGTGGAATCCGCAATACTGTCTTGCTTGGAACTCTTCCAAGAGACAACAGCATCATTGAGCATGAATACAAACCCATAGGTTGACTTTGAGTCATCGATATCGCTTTGAAAGCTAGAGTCGGTTTAGCCTTCCAATTTCAGTTCTCCGCCCCCATAGACCAAGAACAACTTATTGGTCCTTCTCAAATACTTGAGGATGTCTTTCACAGCTTTTCAGTGTGGAAGATCAGGGTTTGTTTGATATCTACTCACTACACTTAGTGCAAAAGCCACGTCAGGACGTGTAGATATCATCACATACATGATGCTACAATTTGCAGATGCATAAGGAATGCTTGTCATCGCCGCTAGCTCTGCATCAGTCTTGGGAGGCATAGACTTGGATAGGGACATGCCATGACACATTGGTAGATGTCCTCTCTTGGACTCATCCATCGCGAACCGCTTAATGATGGTATCAATGTATGTGGACTAGGTGAGACCAAGCAATCTTCTTGATCTATCTCTATAGATCTGTATTCCCAATACAAAAGATGCTTCACCCAAGTCTTGTATCGAGAACTTACTCGCTAACCATATTTTAGTTGATTGCAACATCCCTACATCATTCCAAATTAGAGGAATGTCATCAACATAAAGCACCAGAAATGTCACAGTACTCCCACTAACCTTCTTATACACACAGGGTTCCTCAGGATTCTTAGTAAAACAAAACTATTTGATTGTATTATCGCATCTGAGGTTCCAACTCCTAGATGCCTGCTTTAAACCATAAATAGATCTCTGAAGCTTGCATACCATATGCTCACTTTCGATATATGTAAACCCTTCAGGTTGAGACATGTAAATCTCTTCCTTAATATCTCCATTAAAAAAGGCTCTCTTTACATCCATATGCCATATCTCATAGTCATGCCATGTATCTATGGCTAGCAATATCCTTATAGATTTGAACATTGCAACTGGTGAAAAGATTTCCTCGAAGTCAACTCCTTGTCTTTGAGTATAGCCTTTTGCTACCAATCGCGCCTTGAATGTCAATACTGTTGGAAACTTAATTTCGGATGTTTGACAAACCGATTATTTATTGGAACTAACTGATCAAATATTCGATCTATACAGCTTGCCTAACTGAAGAGTACCGCGCATATTATCTAAGGCAAATGAACCCAGCTGAACTGAACTTTCGAAGAAAATCAACTGATCAGTCGGACTTTATTGAATTCTCGAAGACAGCTGACTGATCAGTTAGAAACCGATCATTTGATATATTCAGCCGTATGCTTCCTTCAACTAACTATGTCTCGGGAAAGAACGATCAACCGACAAAGAGACATAGAAGATTGCAACGCTTCACTTAAATCAATACAGCTTATAACAACGCATTTCGGCGAAAGCAGTTAAGACGCCGCATCACAATAAATGAAGGAAACAATATCCAAGGAATAATCAAGTAAAAAATCAACGGATACAAAGATTCAAATTCATCTCAAGTTACAGTTGGAAAGGAAGTATATAAATAAGTGAACAAAGCAGCTGAGAAGTAGATACATCAACGCATTATTGAAGCTTGCTGTTACACTGCTAAAATCACAATTCACAGCTCACGTATATCAGATATATCAGTAGCATCTAAAGCTACACTTTGAGCGTGTTAGCACTTTGTAATTCAATCAAGAATATATCAGTTGTGCTAAGATCAGTCACGAACTGATAAAAGCTGTTGTATGCTAAGAGTTTCAGTTTTGGCAGTGTTAAGTCCAAACTGAAGTGGGTCAGTACAAGTCTTGTATTCGATCAAAGTCTTTTAGTGGAAATCCTATCCTTGAGATAGAAGGGGTGACGTAGGAGTGATTGAAATCTCCGAACATCCAGAAACAATCCTTGCGTACTTTATTTCAGTTTTGTATTCTATCTTTCAGTCAGTTATTTTCCGCAACTACTCTTAGTTTAACTGATTGTCATTGACCAACAAGATTCCGAGAATCAGTTTGTCACCAAACTGAATTCAAAATTCGAAAAGATTCATTTTAATTGTGAGTGTTTATTCAACCTCCCCTTCTAAACACTCTTGATACGTTAATCGATCCTATCAAGTGGTATCAGAGCAATGGAATCTTGTTCTTGAATACTTTTGATCCATAAACTTGCTAGCATTACATCATTCAACAAAATCCCTATGTTCTCCAGAGAAGAATTTGATGATTGGAAAATCAGAAAGCAGGCTCATTTAGCTGCACAAGATGATGACATGTGGTATGTCATAACAGATGGACCCTTGAAGATTCTTAAAACTAATACAGCAGTTGCCATAACAGAAGGAGCACCACAAAGAATAGAAAAGCCCAGAGAAGAATGGACAACTGAAGATAAAAGAAAAGCCAATCTTGATAATGTGGCTAAAGACATTCTGTACAAGTCGCTGGACAAAATAACTTTCAGCAAAATAAAGATGTGTAAGACAGCCAAAGAAATTTGGGAAAAGCTGATCCTGCTTTGTGAAAGATTTGATCAAACCAAGGAAAATAAACTTTCAGTTGCAGTTCAGAAGTTTGATAATATCAAAATGAAAGCAGGAGAATCAATGCACGAGTATGATGAAAGAGTAAGCAGTATCATCAATGAGTTAAATGCACTTGGAAAAGTGTATACAAACAAAGAGGTTGCACTGAAGGTAATGAGAGGTCTTCCCAAAGAATGGGATGTCAAAACTATGGCAATGAGAGAATCCAAAGACCTGAACCAGATTGAACTTCATGATCTATTTGCTGATCTTAAAGCTTATGAGTTCGAACTGCAAACCAGAGAAGGAGAACCATCCACACCAGCAGCCACAACTGCTCTAGCTGCTGTCAGAACAGAACCAACTAGTTCAGTTGAGAAATCTGCTGATCAGTTAAGCAATGATGCTATGTCACTATTCATCAAAAAGTTTGGAAGGTTCATGAGAAAGAATCAAGGAAACTTTCAGAAGTCATGCCAAAGAAACAACTCCAAAGATGAAACAAATGCTTGTTACAATTGTGGCAAATCAGGTCACTTCATTGCTGACTGTCCTAAACCCAAGAAGGACAGTCAAGGCTCAACTGATAGAAGAAAGAAATCATATGAGAACAAAAGAAAACCCAAGGATGATAAGAAGTCCTTCAGAAAGAAACATGAGGTACTCTTAGCCGAAGAAAGCAAATCTAAATGGGCAGAAACTGACAGTGAGGAGTCAGAACCAGAAAGCTCATGCAGCTCTAGTGATGATGAGGAAGACAAGTGCCTGATGGCTAATGATGCAGAAGAAGAATCATCTAGTCAACATGTATTTGATTTCAGCACAACTGGCTTTACACGAGAAGAACTCATTCTAACACTACATGATATGGTAAATGAATATCAAAAGCTTCCATCATTATTCAAAAAAATCAAAGCAAAGCAAACTGATCCCACAGACAATAAAACAAAAACTGATGAATCAGTTGACGGGATGAGTCTGAAAAGGGAAATTGCTGAGTTAAAAGCAGAAAGAAACAAAGATCAGTTATTAATCCAAAAGTTGATTCTTGAAAACTCAAAACAGACTGAGCTCATTCAATCTTGGAACAAGTCATCTACTGCACTAAATGAAATGCATAATTTACAAAAATCAGTTTCTGATAAAATTGGTTTAGGGTTCAACACTCAAGGAGAAATGTGTCCAAATGACACTCAACCAAAGCTAAAAATAGACTAAGGGAAATATATTCACTTTGTTAAATCAGCAGTAGTACAAGAACAAATTGAGCCTAGTAAGCTGATTGAGCAACCTACTGTAAATATGAACAAGGCTAGAAGATATGAGATTGGTTATAGTCAAAAATCAGCAACTGATTCACAAAGTCAGTCATCAAAGAGGTTTCACAAAAACTATTCAAATAGCTACTTCAATTACTATAACTGCAAGCCAGTTCAGAAGAGATACAGACTAAACAATCAGTTAAATAAACCTAAAATACATAATGTATCATCTGTACACTACACACCATGCACACAAAAGCCGAGAAAAACAATTTGGAATACAACTACTGGAAAGTCTGTTAGACTAATCCAAGTGTGGGTTCCTAAGGGACTAATCAGCTCAGGACCCAAATAAGTATGGGTACCAAGTTTTATTACGTGTGTGATTGCAGATAACAGGTACAAACAAGAACTCAATGTGGTATTTGGACAGTGAATGTTCGCGACACATGACAGGAGATGCAAGTGTGCTATCTCAACTGACCAAATACAGTGGTCCAAACATAAGTTTCGGGGACAATTCCAAAGGTAGAACTATGGGTAAGGGTAAGCTTATCCATGGTAACTTTACTTTTAAAGATGTTCTATTAGTAGAAAACCTGAAGTATAACTTGATTAGTATCAGTTAGTTATGCGACAGTGGATTCTCAGTACAATTTGACAAAAATTCATGTTCAGTCAAAACTTCAACTGATGAAATCATACTAACTGGCAAACGTTGTGGAAACACATATAAAGTCAGTTGGAATGATCAAACTTATGCACCAGTTTTTTTTATTGCTTCCAAGTCATCTAAAAACTGGTTATGGCATAAGAGACTAAATAATTTAAACTTTAAAACCATTGCCTATCTGAGTAAACATGAACTTGTAACTGGTTTACCCAAAATAGATTTTCCAAAAGAAAAACTTTGCTTAGCATGTCAGTATGGTAAACAAGTACGATCTTCTTTTAAAAACAAGGGTTGTAAATCTTCATCCCGATGCTTAGAACTATTGCACATGGATATTTTTGGTCCTATACCAGTTATGAGCTTAGGGGGAATGAAATACACCTCGGTGGTCATAGATGACTTTTCAAGATTTACTTGGGTTATTTTTCTCAAATCTAAGGACCATACTGCTTCACAACTGATAAAGCTCTTCAAAAGACTTTTAAATGAAAAATCAGTTGGAATTGATCGAATCAGATCTGATCGACGAACTGAATTCATCAATCAAACTCTTTCAAATTTTCTAGAAAATGCTGGAATTAAGCATGAGATTTCAACAGCCAGAACTCCTCAGCAAAATGGTGTAGTTGAGAGAAGAAATCGGACCCGTAAAGAAGCTGCTAGAACAATGCTTGCTGATTCTGGTATTTCTCAAAGGTTTTGGGCAGAGGCAGTAAACACTGCGTGTTATACTCAGAACAGATCAATGATTAATAAGATTCATATGAAAACACCATATGAGATCTGGCATGGAAGAAAAAGTATAATTACTTATTTCAAAATATTCGGCTGCAGATGTTTTATCTTTGATAATGGTAAAAATTATTTAAAAGCGTTTGATGCTAAATCTGCAGAGGGAATATTTCTTGGATACTCATCAGTTAGTATAGCCTATAGAGTCTTCAACAAGAAAACCCTAAATGTTGAAGAATCAGCTCACGTTGATTTCGATGAAACTGAACTAACTGATAAGCCAACTGATCAAGTTGAGCTAGCTGATCGATTTACAGATATCAGTTTGGAAGATGATAGCAAAAATGAATGTCACAGCAATCAAAACAGATTTCAAACACCTGAACCAGAAGTACTGGACCAATCAGATGTACATAAAGTCGTTGCTGATGATCAGTTGATAGAGCATAATGATAACACTCAAATACCAGTTGACGAAGCACCAACTGAGACTGAAAATTGTGTTCAGTTACCAACTGAAGAAATTGCTGATACAACAAATACTGAGTACAGAGGGAGAAAATCACATCCACCTGAACTGGTAATAGGAAATCCATCAGATCCAGTAAGAACTCGAAATCAAATGCTAAATTTATTTATCCATTCAGCGTTTGTTTCACAACTAGAACCGAAGAAAACTAATGAAGCTCTTGCTGATCTTAACTGGGTAAATGCAATGCAAGAAGAGCTAAATCAGTTCACTCATAACAATGTCTGGAACTTAGTTCCAAGACCAATTTCAAAAACTATTATATGTACAAAATGGGTGTACAGGAACAAACTGAATGAAGACGGCTCAGTTGTACGCAACAAAGCAAGACTTGTGGCACAAGGATATAGGCAAGAAGAAGGAATTAACTATGATGAAACTTATGCACCAGTTGCAAGACTGGAGGCAATAAGAATCTTTCTTGCTTATGCATTACACAAGAACTTCAAAGTATACCAGATGGATGTGAAGAGTGCTTTCTTAAATGGTCAGCTGCAGGAAGAAGTATATGTTGAACAACCTCCAGGTTTTGTAAATCATAGCTTACCTTATTATGTTTATCATTTGAACAAAGCCCTGTATGGTCTTAAACAAGCTCCCAGAGCTTGATATGAAACCCTTTCAAAATTTCTAACTGATCATGGTTTTTCCGTAGGATCAGTTGATAAGACTTTGTTTAAATTTTCTAAAAATAATCATATCTTACTTGTTCAAATTTATGTTGATGACATTATATTTGGGTCAACTAAACCCAAATTATGCGAAAAGTTTGCTAAGTTAATGCAGGACAAGTTTGAAATGAGCATGATGGGTGAACTGACATTCTTTCTTGGACTGCAAGTGAAGCAACTGGAGACTGGTATATTCATCAGTCAAACTAAATATACAATGGAATTGCTAAAGAAATTTGGAATGGAATCATGTTCAGCTGCAACCACTCCCATGAGCTCATCAGTTAAAATGGACACTGATCAAGGGGGAATATCAGTTGAGGCGACACTGTACCAAGGTTTAATAGGTTCATTATTATACCTAACTGCTAGTCGTCCTGATATTGTTTTTGCAGTTTGTATGTGTGCCAGATTTCAAGCAAATCCTAAGCAATCACATTTCTCAGCTGCCAAAAGAATTTTGAAATATCTTAAGGGCACACAAAATGTCGGATTATGGTATCCTAAAGACTCTTCTTTCAATTTAGTTGGATATTCAGATGCAGATTATGCAGGATGTAAGCTAGATCGTAAAAGCACAAGTGGATCATGTCAGTTTCTTGGAGACCGACTGATTTCTTGGTTCAGCAAGAAGCAGACATCTATAGCTACCTCAACAACTGAAGCAGAATATCTAGCTGCTGGTAGTTGCTGTGCACAACTGATCTGGATCCAGCAACAACTGAGAGATTATGGAGTAATTACAAATGAATCGCCCATATTTTGTGACAATACGAGCACAATTGCCATTACCTATAATCCAGTTCTTCACTCAAGGACAAAGCATATAGATGTCAGACACCACTTCATTAGAGATCATGCTTTGAAGAAGGACATTCGACTGGAGTATATATCAACTGAGCAACAAGCAGCTGACATCTTCACCAAACCATTACCCGAGACTAAGTTTTCTTACTTTCGCAATATTCTTGGTTTAATTGATTTATCATAAGAAAATTGTTAATGTTACTTTACTAATGAAATTGTCTGCAGAAAATAAGGACACAACAATAAACTGAAAATGATATGTTATTAAGAATAAAAACGATTCCATCTTACAGTAGACAATTCAGAACCAACTGAATCCTGCCATTCTGTAATAAAATTGTTCAATTCATAAATTCGGATTCTAGAGAATGATTTAGTTATAGAAATCTTCTTAATCACATGCCACTCCTTCCACAGCATTGCTTGTAACAGAACCTTGTCATCGACAAGCTCTGTAACATGTCTGACTTCAAATCGTTCCAAGTATCTTCTGGCTGTTGCTGCTTGAACTCGAGAAGGAGTCGCACCACTACTACTTATTCTCTGCAACTCATGAATTTTGAACCATGTTGAAATCACCTTTTTCAAGACATATTTTTCCATCTTCTTCTTCAACTCTTCTAAATAAGCACTTGTTTCTTCAGTAACTTGAACATGCGTACTACTACAAGCATCGGAAATATCTGAATCTGCCATGTTTAAATGATATTATCTCACAACTCACTGCTATTATCTTATTTATAGATAGGTGACATTTAATGTCAAAGAAGTTGAAGAGTCTCAAGCCAAAAAGCGTTTTCTCAATTACCCAGGCTTCTTATCTATCAGTTGCTTATTTGATATCAGTTTGTTAATTACCAGTTGATTCATTTTTTCAACTGATATCAGTCTGGTTTTTAAATCTTAACTAATTTTAGTTTACAGTCAACTAATATTAGTACTTTAACAGTTCATTTGTCCAGTTAGTAATTCATTTACAACAACTAATGAAACTGCCAATTTGCAGGAAAGAAAAAGACAAAATTAACTCAGATAAATATTTTATTCAAGCATAAACATTAGCTCGCATTACAACATAATATTTTTCCTCTACATCAATTATCAACATCTTCAACCAAGTGGATAAAGGTGGAGTGGACGTCTTGGCAAAGCTGTGTGAATAAGCTATGCGCCTCAGGATCTTCAATTCCTTCCGGAGCATCAGCTGATAACTATGACCATCCTTAAAGACGTCAATCCACTCAGTTATGTGCAAGTGCACCCGCACCTTCCTCAGCTCAGCCACCCATTCAGGAGTGGTAGCCTCTCCAATGATATACAAGAACTCAAGTTCTTGTAACTTCTCCCAGTACTGAAGATTCTCATAGAAGACTTCATCTTCTATCTCAGCATTCCTGGCCTCCAGAGAAAACGGCGAAGCACTTGAGCTACTCGCACCAACCATTTCTTTTATCTTAAATATTTCACTAATATGACTGAAACTAACTGTGTTACTTCTATTTATAGCCGAGAGTTGTGGAAGCTGAAGGGCCCGTGCATGTTCCAGCAAACAATAAATTCCTTAAACTTTAAATTTATTTTTATCGTCATTTTTAATTATTTTGCGCACCCATTAAGGGGGAATATTAGCTTTTAAGAGGTTAACTGAGAAGACAATTTTTTGTAAATTCTCAACTGAAACGGATCAGTTTCACAACTGATCGTTCAGTTGGTTGTTTTACAAATCTTCTCACATAACTTAACAAATTTAAAAAAAAACTTATTATATTCCAAATCAACTGACGTGACTGCAGTTTCATAACGTGGCCTATTTTAAAACCACTCACTGTTTGCACACACGCTTATAGCACACGTACACATATTTTTATTCAAATTTTTTTGGACTGACACGTGTCCTATAATTCGAATAGTCACGAACATAAGTACTTCACCCGCCCCATTTCAGTTCTTCTTCTTTACGCTTATCCAAATTTCTCAGAGCAAAAACAAATTCAAGCATTCTCTTTCGCAGGAAATCATTCAGTTCAAATGGCAAACCAGATCCCAGCTCATATGTTGAATGCTATGGCCATTGATTTTGACTCAGTTTTATCAGTTCAGGAAGCTGATGTTAAGAACGTTTTTCTGAAGATTGAATCTGCTGGTCTCAGAATGTTTTTGGGACAATCTTCCCAGGAGATCTATCCGAAGGAACTTCTTGATTTCTACTCCAATGGTTCTGTCAATCCCGATGGTATCATCACCTCTACTGTTAATGGTCAATTGTTGACCTTATCTGAAGACTCTTTTGGAGAAACATTTTTGTTGCCGTCTGATGGATTGGCACACCTTGCTGAAGTCAAAGCATCAGATGTTGAAGCTATGCAAACTCTTCTTTCTGCTGATGGACGGAAAATCAAGGTCTCTGAACCGAAGAAAGAACTGAAACATGAAGTTCAGTTACTGGCTGATATTGTAGCCAAAGGGCTATTTGCAAAGGCAGGATCCTTTGCTGCTTTAACCTTGGAAAAATTTCAGGCCCTTGCTGTTATTATGGCCGACCGACGACTCAACTGGAAGCACCTCATCTTCAACACTTTGAAGAACATGTTTCAATCCAACAAGCAGTCCAAGGGATTCGCTGTTCAGTTAAGCTACCTGATGAAAGTTAAAGGATTGGTGGCTGATGATTCGGAGAGATCATCCAAATTCAAAATTTTAAATGCCAAAAATGTGTTGCCACCCAAGGACAAACTGGATCTCAATCATGATCAGTTCATTAAGATCAAAAAGAAAATTGGAGCTCAACAGGCTGCTCCCAAGTCTGTAAAAAGGGCAAAAGCGCTGACTCAACTGAAGACTACAAAGAGAAAGTTGATTATAAGTGAATCGGAATCGGAGAAAACTCTGTCTCCCCAGGTGGTCAAGAAGCCTAGAACTAAGAAGACAAAACCAATAGCTTCCCTGGAATCTATTCCTACTGAAAGGTTGAAATCATCGGACGCTCAACAACCTATTCAGGCTATTCCATTAAAAACCGTTTCAGCTGAAGCCTCAGCAAAAGAACAGTTGCCTCGAACAACTGACCCATCAAAGAAGGAGTCAGTTAGGATCATGTCCTTTCTGAAAACAGTTAATCGCCCTATTTTCTTTGCTCCTGATCGACCAAAGGGAATCTCTATTCGGGAGACAGTGGAAACTACTCGTTCATGATTGAACATTCCGCACATTCTCACCGACAAGAAAGGGAAGGGCAAGTTGATTGAAGAGCCCAGGCCAACAAATGCAGTTCAAACCCATATCGACCTCATTTGGGAACAGGTAAATGCATTTGCCACAACCAAACTGAAAACTTATGACGCCTGGACTATGTACAGAACTCATACTTTTGCAAAACAATTAAAGAGAAAGTCCCAGCTGAAGAAGTTTATCAGGCTGGAAGAAATTGTCTTGAGGATAGTCAAAGCTGCCACTATCGTGCAGGCCTTGCAAAGAAAAAATTATTTCTTTGATCTAATGAGAGCCAAAAAGTTGGCACAACTGGTTGAAGAGCTGAAGACCAACTACATTCCTACGAATCCAACTGCCTACAATGATCGAGCAGTGCTTACTCAATTGGATTCAGATCTTACCTCTTTGCACTTACAGATAAAATTCTGGGAAAGAGATCAGGAATTGGTCATTCATGGAGGGCCTTCCGAAGAAGAAGAAGAAGAATCCACATCACCGAATAAAGAACAAGCTCAGGATATGCCTCGATCCTCTGTTGCTGATCCTCAAATGTACTCAGAAGCTGACTTGACACTCGCCAATATTGATGAAATTATTCAGTCAGTGATTCAAGAATCTCAAACAGAGGAACTTGTTTCTGTCTCAGTTGATCACTCAACTAATCGAGCAGTTCTAGAGGATCCCGTCTTACCTGAAGAGCTTGTTCAGCCTACTGATGTGCCAGCTCAGTCACCTGGTCAAGAAACTACTGAAAATATGAAGGCTCAGTTGCTACATTCTGAAAATATTCCAACTGACGAGCCAGTCCTCGTTTCAGCTGAATCTCCAGCAGAAGCACAAGTTCTTGATGCTCCGACTGAAGATACCACAAATTTGCCTATTCAGCCGGACAATTCAGTTGCTACTCAGGATCTATCTTCTCCTCCCCAGATCAAATTGGAGTTGCTGAAAAAATTGTACCAGAACAGACCAGTGCGGAGACAGTTATAACTGACAGGACCTTAGTGGTCTTTGATCCAGTCTCCGAAGGACAAGCACCTGGAACTTCTGGACATTCACCACCTCATTCATCTAATGATCTTGAATTAGTTCTTGAAGAAATTTAAGATATTCAGAATAATATGCATAAAATTCTCTCAGCAATCTCTAACATTCAGCATACTCAACTCGCCCATTCTCTAAAACTGGAACATGCAGAAGTATTTAACTCAGAGAAACTGAAGGCAGTTCATGCTACCGTGACCTCTCTTTCCTTTGCAATTTCTGAAATAAAAAAGAATAGAGGTATAGCAGAAAGTCTCTCAGCGACTCAAGACACTATCGGCAAAAGAGTTGATGCGGTGGAGACACTCGTGTCAAGAAAGATAGACTTCATGCAAACCACTGTGCTCAATGCAGTCGCAGACGTAGCCACTTCTGTCAAGATTCTTTCAACCGATGTTAAGAGATTATCTGTCAGAATGGAGGCGTTTGACAAAAAGGGGGAATAGATCATCAGATCAGCCGTTCAATGGAGATCAGCTCAATAGATTTGATACAATGAAGCTACAGATTATTTCATTCAGATTATTTCATTCTTTCATTGTACGAATCTGTACACATCAGTTGATTATTTTATCTACAACGAACTTGAAGATCATATAAGCTTCATTTATCAGTTATTAGTTGCTTAGTTTTGTCAAACACCAAAAAGGGGGAAATTGTTGGATACTTAATTTCGGATGTTTGACAAACCGATTATTTATTGGAACTAACTGATCAAATATTCGATCTATACAGCTTGCCTAACTTAAGAGCATCGCGCATATTATCTAAGGCAACTGAACCCAGCTGAACTGAACTTTTGAAGAAAACCAACTGATCAGTTGAACTTAATTGAATTCTCGAAAACAGCTGACTGATCAGTTGGAAACCGATCAGTTGATATATTCAGCCGTATGTTTCCTTCAACTAAACTTTTCTCGGGAAAGAACGATCAACCGACAAAGAGACATAGAAGATTGCAACGCCGCACTTAAATCAATACAGCTTAGAACAACGCATTTCGGCGAAAGCAGTTAAGACGCCGCATCACAATAAATGAAGAAAACAAGATCCAAGGAATAATCAAGTAAAAAATCAACGGATACAAAGATTCAAATTCATCTCAAGTTACCGTTGGAAAGGAAGCATATAAATAAGTGAACAAAGCAGCTGAGAAGTAGAACCATCAACGCATTATTCAATCTTGCTGTTACGCTGCTAAAATCACAATTCACAGCTCACGTATATCAGATAGATCAGTAGCATCTAAAGCTACACTTTGAGCGTGTTAGCACTTTGTAATTCAATCAAGAATATATCAGTTGTGCTAAGATCAGTCACGAACTGATAAAAGCTGTTGTATGCTAAGAGTTTCAGTTTTGGCAGTGTTAAGTCCAAACTGAAGTGGGTCAGTACAAGTATTGTATTCGATCAAAGTCTTTTAGTGGAAATCCTATCCTTGAGATAGAAGGGGTGACGTAGCAGTGATTGAAATCTCCGAACATCCAGAAACAATCCTTGCGTACTTTATTTCAGTTTTGTATTCTATCTTTCAGTCAGTTATTTTTCGCAACTACTCTTAGTTTAACTGATTGTCATTGACCAACGAGATTCCGAGAATCAGTTTGTCACCAAACTGAATTCAAAATTCGAAAAGATTCATTTTAATTGTGAGTGTTTATTCAACAACCCCCTTCTAAACACTCTTGATACGTTAATCGATCCTATCAAATACCTTCCCATCTACCCCACGTTTCCTCTTGTAAATCCATTTACACCCTATGGGGACAGTTCCCTCAAGTGGATCCACAAGATTCCACACTTTGTTTGATTGCATGGAATTCATTTTAGATTCCATAGCTTCAAGCCATTTGGATGAATCAGCATCTGATAGAGCTTTCTTGAAGGTCATTGGATCACATCCATGGTTAGGCTCATCGTGGCCCTCTTCAAGAAGCAGACCATACCTCATAGGTGGTCTCGAGACTCTCTCGGATCTTCTAGGAGCTTGTATCTCCTCTCTTGGCTCTTCGGGTTTGGTTTCTACAATTGTGGGTGTCTCTCGAACTTCTTCAAGTTCTATCATCTCCCCTTTTCTATCAAATAGAAATTTTTTTTCCAAAAAGGTTACATTCCTAGAAACAAACACCTTTGTTTCTTGGGGATGATAGAAATAATAACCAACTGAATTCCTCGGATATCCCACAAAGTAATATAAAATGGATCGACTATCCAATTTATCTCCCATTACCTGCTTCACATAAGCAGTGCATCCCCATATTCTAAGATAAGAATATTTGGGAGTCTTACTCATCTATATCTCATATGGTGTCTTATCAACTGCTTTTGAATGGACATTGTTCAACAACAGTTCCGCTGTCTCAAGTGCATATCCCCAAAAGGATGGCGGCAACTCCGTGAACCCCATCATAGACCGAACCATGTCCATCAAAGTACGGTTACGACTCTCTGAAATACCATTCAACTGTGGTGTAGCAGGCGGAGTCCACTGCGAGAGAATCACATTCTCGCTAAGATACTCTTGGAACTCGACACTCAAGTACTCACCTCCTCGATCCGATCGAAGTAACTTGATGCTTCGTCCCAACTGTTTCTCTACTTCATTTCTGAATTCTTTGAACTTTTCAAAAGCTTCAGATTTGTATTTCATCAAATACACATACCCATACCTTGAAAAATCATCGGTAAAGGTGATGAAGTTGGCATGTCAATGCTTAGTGGTGATGCTAAGCGGACCACACACATCGGTATGGATCAAATCCAATAACCCTTTGGCTCGCTCCACATGGCCCTTAAAGGAAATTTCGGTTATCTTTCCTTTTAGACAGGACTCACAAGTCGTGATAGAATTAATATCAGACATATCAAACATGCCTACTCCCACTAGCTTGTTCATCCTTCTTAGGGAAATATGTCCTACTCGAGCATGCCATAACTGTGCCGAATTTAGAGTATCTTGTTTTTGCTTATTTGTTGTTGTTATTGCTTGGACATTGTTTTGTGGAATATCTTTCAATTTTAAGTTGTAGAGATCATTTTCAAGTTCCCCCGTACCAATCAAACATTCATTCTTGTAAATGTTGCAAACACCTTTGCGAAATAAACAAGAATATCCATCTTTATCAAGCATAGAAATGGAAACAATGTTTTTCACCAAATCAGATACAAACAAAACATCTATTAAAATCATTGTTCAACAATAAGTAAACATCTCCTACGGCCTTGGCAGCAACTCTTGCTCCATTGCCCATGCTCAAGAATGTCTTACCTTCCCTAAGTCTTCTACTTCTTCCCATCACTTGTAAATCATTACAGAGATGTGAGCCACAGTCGGTATCTAATACCCAAGAAGTAGAGTTAATTGAAATGTTTACTTCAATGTAGAACATACCGTTTCCAGATCCCTTCTGGGCAAGATATTCTCTGCAGTTATGCCTCGAATGTCCAGGCTTCTTGCAGTGATGACAGATATCAACAGTCTTGTCAGCCTTAACTGGTGTGGCTACTACAACAGGATTCAGAGCTTGCCTCTTCAAGGGCACATTCTTCTTGGGACGTTGGAAAGAACACTTCTTTCCCTTCCCATGTGGACCAGTTTTCGTACCAGATGAAGAACCCACATAAAGAATCGACTTCTCTTTCTTGATGGAGGATTCATACGTCACAAGCATATTCACCAACTCCTCAAAGGTAAGCTCCAGCTTGTTCATGTTGAAATTCACCACAAAAAGATCAAATGAGCTCGGCAATGACAAGAGAAACACATCAGTGGTCAACTCCGATGGCAACATAAAATCCATGCCAACGAGCTTATCCACAAGCCCAATCAACTTCAGGCCATACTCATGGACCGAAGCCCCATCTCGTATATATAAAGTGATTAGCTCCTTGACGGTAGCATGCCTAAGAGGCCGTGTTTGCTCACCAAATAGCTCCTTGAGATGCAAATGAATGTCAGCAGCACTCTTTGCATCCTCAAAACGTCTCTGCAGCTCATCATTCATAGAAGCCTGCGTATAACACTTGGCTTTCAAGTCATGGTCACACCAATACTTGTAAGTCTGCAATTCCTCAGGAGTGCAGCTAGTCGGAGCCTCAACAGGGGACGACTCAGTGAGTGTATACGCTATCCTTTCCGAATTCATGACAATTTTCAGGTTTCTTAGCCAATTGAGGTAATTAGGTCTGGTTAATATGTGTTTGTCAAGTACTGCAGATAACGGATTGCGAATTGAATACATTGTCAAATTTGTACTGAAAAGTAAAACAGATAAATGTTATTGACTATTTTAAAATATTTAATAAGACATAAAGTATGGACTTTTACTTCATAAATTTTCGCTCCCACTGTTTTGACATTTTTCACTACCCTATAGTGAAAACGGGAAACTTCTTTCCTCAGTAGGTACGTAGGGTCCAATTAGCAAATTACGATCACGAATAATATCAGCCAAACATAATTTCTGAAAGGTAGTTTCCAATTGCATCTCCATGCAACCCTCTACGTAAACTTTTGTCTCACGTTTGATTAGGACCCAATAATATAACGTCGTTCATCTTTACGTGTCAAGCCTTATCCATCGATGTCGAACCTTAATGGACGGTCGCCATGAGTTCCCTCAATAATATGTGCCAAAATCATGGGAGTTCCACGTAGTTCACATCACCATGACAATGGATGTCACAGCTTTCCGGTGTCCAGGGCCCCTCCAATAATATGAACCGAGCCCCGAGCACGGATAACATTCATCATGAACCTATTGTCGATGGAAGACATGGAAATTATAAACACATTTATAATTCTCCTTTCGGGCTTGATATTAATTTTGAATCTTATTCAAAATGAGAGTTTTAATTTTGAAAGGTCTCATCATTAATTTTATTTAAAATCTCTTCATGTTTGATCGTATGTTTGTCGGATTCATGCAACTTTGTTATTATAATAATAATAACGCACATACTCATTATTTATAGTATATCATGCATAAATTATGAACAGTAAACTAAACAATGATGATCAATCGCCAATACTAATGGTCCGTGTGAGCCAAACACGGGCCTAAGTCCAATCCTAGGGAATGCATGGGATGCAAATGCACAATTACATAAGCCTCCTGTAGAGGCCTCTAAATTCGTGCTTGAAAATTTGCGGAAAAATTTAAAAATTTTCTTCTTAATAGATTAAAATGCCTCATTCATAAATAAATAACTGATAAAAGTTTAATCATTCAAAATAACAGCGGAAGTAATTGTTTGTTTGCTGAATAATAATTAAAAATTAATTCAACAACGATGCAAATGCTTGAGCCAAAATAGTAAATGCTAAAAATGAGGTCCTCCGGTTCCACTACTGCCGACCCTCGACGGCTCACTGGTCCCCGCCCTCGGTCCCGAACTCATCAGTCCCTACAACAACCAAGTCTAGTGAGTCTAACGACTCTGCATGCATATATCGTAAATAACAAGTAATAATAATAAAATCGCATGCGAAGGAAAATATCATGTCATGACTAATTGTAATGAGTGCATCACTGAACTGAAATCGTATCATGAATAATTAATATTACGTGCATAACTGAACTGAACTGTACTGAAAGTAGTAAGTGAAATGTTTGCCCCTTAGAGCCTTGTAATGAAATAGCTAGTAATAATTTTCTGGTGAGATTATGGTCTACGCAAGTGGCCCCATGAACTGCACTGAACTGAACTGACCGGTAACTCACGACCGGGTAAAATACTAATCGTCTGATCAGACTAATGCCAAGTATATTGGGTGGTACAAAACTAAACTGACCGGTAACTTGCGACCGGGTGAAGTAATAATCCCACAATAGTAGAATGGCCACAAGCAATATCACATAAATCTCAAAAATGAAAATTTCTATTTTTATGCACGTAATATAATTAAATAACGTAATTAAATGTCCTGTATTAATTTTACCAAATGGGTTGGATCGTTCCCAGGCTAGCTGCGACTTAAATCTAACATGAAAATATGCAATTGATTTTTCTTGACCAAACTTTGTAATTGAATCAAAAAACGAGACAATTACGCCCACTGTCTTAGTATTTAATCATGATTCCGAGCCAACCCGAACCAACACCAAAATAACGTTTAGTCATGATTAAAATACTCTTAAAAATGATGAAATAATGCTCCTAAATTTACAGTACTCGAAATTTAGTGAATGGAGGCCAAAAAACGTGAAACGCTCTTTCGAGAGTCACTTTGGCACATTGCACCGTAAATTCTCGTACGACCTCTAAAATGATCCGAATCACAAACGACCAAAAACATGACCTTCCTAACTTGGTGAGGCACTGTCCAGTCCAAGGCCATAGGCTAAAAGACAACCAAAAACTCGAAACACACCTCTGAACCGCAGCACAACTTGCTGTCACAAAAATACAGCAGCTGTGTTAGCGTTTCCTTGCGTCGTTGGCAAGGCTAATGGCCATTGGGGCTTGAACCACCAACCAGAGCCTCTTCCCAACATCCCAAAGTGTGGTTTGGACCATGGCTAAGGGCCCTAGGCCAGCCACAATCCAAGCAACACCGTAAACGTTACCCTGCTGCCACCCGAGGGCCTAGCTGCACGCGTGGGGGCACCTCGCTTGTTTGCTATCACACGCCGGATCCAATGGCTATGAGGTTAACCACGGTCCGTGCTAGACATGCTAAGGTGTTGGATGAGTCATGGCTAAGGGCTAGAAGCCAACCACAACCCATCCAGACCCTCAAAACCGAAACTCAACTCATGCAGAAAATAAAGGGATCGAGGGGCTGTTCTTGTTTTTGCTTTAAAAAAAGATGCAACCATGAACCAAGCCTTGAAAGGCCGACTTGGTCACAACTTAGACATAACAAGGAGATGTTCTAACCATGGCTACAGCCCCTAGGGCCGCCAAGATCAGAAACATCAACCTTGGACAAGAAGCATGCACATCGGGACACACAAATGGCATAATTGGGAGTTGCTGTCATTTCTGTATTTTCAGCGGGTATGGGGCTTGAACGAATGGACCAATATGATCCTAATATATCCTAGTACATGTCTAGATGCAGCCTTGGGATCCTAGGGTTGAGCCAACCAACTGAAACCATCAAACAAGCAGAAACGTGAAGCATGAAGGAAAACAGAAAATTCTGCACATGCATTTTCGAAAATGTCCCTCATGTATTTCGGTTTTCTTGCAACAAATTAATGTACGTGCTATGTTTAAAAATATCTATATGGCTTGATTGAAGAGTGAAAGAAATATAGACATGCCTTGGATTTTTTTTTGAAAGAAAACAAACGATTACGACGACGCGACGCGGAGGAGACGGAGTGCTTTGCTTCTTGTTTTTCTCTCTTGTTTTCTCTCAAGCCTCACACGAGTTTCTTGTCTGAAAATGCTCTGAAATTTTGAGAATGGTGAGGGAGAAGGTGTCTAGGAAATGAATGAGAAGTTTACTAATTAAATGGGGTGGTAGAATGGCAATGCAATTCATTCCATCCTAGGTGCTAGTGAGATATCGAATGGGGTATGATATTATTGGATTGAGGGGTGATTTAGGGGGAGGGATGGCCGAGATTTTTAATCAAAAACAAGGCAAGGATCTTGCTTATTTATTTATTTATTTGGTGATTAAAAGAAGGGATTATCATATCAAGAAAAAGATTAAGGAATTGAATCAAGGTGGTGAGTTGTCAATCCATATCAAATCTTCAATGAGGTGGCCGATTTTCTTGTTATTAGATGGAGGGAAAATTGCTTAAATCTTGTATTTTTAAATATTTTAAAGTTTTATCTACCCATTAAGTATTTTAGTGAATTAATTAATTGGTTTAGTTTAGTAATTATTTTGCATGCATGGCTAAATATTTAAATCTTAAAGGAAAATTTACTATCATGTTAAATTATAATTTCTTAATTAAAATAATTCTATATTAATTTATCTCAATTGGTCACATATTTTATTTTGGGCTTTTAATTAAATTATTGGACATAAAGAATTTATTTACTACTTATCTCAAGTTAATTAAATAAATCCCTAAACCTTCTTCTATTTTAAAATGACTTATTATTTATCTTAAATAAATTCTAAGAATGTTTTCTTAATATTAAATTTTATCTCAATACTCCAACTCCAGTCCGGCCTCACTTATCTAACTGAAAAGGTAGTAATTAAACTACTGCATGAAATAAATAATTTAAAGAAAAGAATTTAAATACTCATGAAATAAAATCATTTTATATTTAAATACTGAAATTATGCATGGCTTATACGTAATGTGATTTACGGGTTCTACAACCCTTCCTCCCTTAAAAGAAATTTCGTCCTCGAAATTAAAACTCACCGAATAACTCTGGATACCGGCTCCTCATCTCTGGCTCAGACTCTCACGTAGCTTCCTCCTCTGAATGGTTAAGCCACTTGACTTTAACTCGCTTAACCATCTTGTTTCGAAGCTTCTTTTCCTGTCTGTCTAGGATCTGCACTGGTCTCTCCTCATAAAACAGGTTCGGAGTAAGCTGCAACGGCTCAAAGTTCAGGACATGCGAAGGATTCGCCATATACTTCCTTAGCATAGAGACGTAAAACACATTGTGTACTCCGTCCAGATTCGGCGGAAGAGCAACACGATAAGCTAGCGTCCCAACTCTGTTGAGGATCTCAAATGGTCCAATGAATCTCGGACTGAGCTTCTCTTTCTTCCCGAATCGCGTGACACCCTTCATAGATGCCACTTTCACAAAGACATGGTCGCCCACGGCGAACTCTAAATCTCTCCTCCGCTGGTCCGCATAACTCTTCTGTCAACTCTGAGCAGTCCTCATCCTGTCACGGATCTGGGCTACGACATCGACAGTCTGCTGAATAATCTCTGGGCCTAACTCTACTCTTTCTCCTACCTCATCCCAATGAACAGGAGATCTACACTTGCGACCATACAATGCTTCATACGGAGCCATTCCTATAGACGACTGAAAGCTGTTGTTATAGGTGAACTCCACTAATGGCAAGTTCGACTCCCAACTCCCTGAAAAATCGATAATACAAGCACGGAGAAGATCTTCCAAAATCTGAACAACTCGCTCTGACTGCCCGTCTGTCTGAGGGTGGAAAGCTGTGCTAAACAGCAACTTTGTACCCATCGTCGAATGCAAACTCTTCCAAAATGAGGAAGTGAGTCTGGGGTCTCTGTCAGATACGATAGAAACTGGAATACCATGAAGTCGGACTATCTCCCGGATATACAACTCTGCATACTGACCCATGGTGAAAGTCGTCTTAATAGGCAAGAAGTGCGCTGATTTGGTAAGACGATCAACAATCACCCAGATAACATTAGATCCTCTGACTGACTTCGGTAAGCCGGTCACGAAATCAATGGTAACATTCTCCCACTTCCACTCGGGGATAGGGAGAGGCTTGAGCAGACCTGCTGGTCTCTGATGCTCTGCCTTCACTAATTGACAAGTTAGACACTCGGATACAAAACGTCTGATATCCTTCTTCATTCCTAGCCACCAGTAAAATAACTGCAAGTCTTTGTACATCTTCGTACTCCCTGGATGAATAGAGTACGGCGACATATGGGCCTCTGATAGAATATCTGATCGGATAGAATCACTGCTAGGAACCATATCCTGTCTCGATATCTGACAATACCGTCACTAACTCTATACAAGACACTGCCCTTGGCCTCATCTCGCTGCTTCCACTTTGCCAACTGCTCATCTGCTGGCTGACTACTACGAATATGGTCAATGAGAGAAGACTGGATAATCAAGGTAGATAGACGGGGAACCCTACCTTGAGGATATGCCTCTAGATCAAACCTCTGCATCTCAGACTGAAGAGGTCTCTGAATCGTCAGATGGGCCATCACTGCGACTTTCCTGCTCAATGCATCCGCGACTACATTAGCCTTACCCGGGTGGTAGCTAATGTCACAATCATAATCTTTCACAAGCTCCAACCATCGCTTCTGACGCATATTCAGCTCTTTTTACGTAAAGAAATACTTGAGGCTCTTATGGTCGGTAAAGATCTGGCACTTCTCCCCGTACAAATAATGCCTCCAGATCTTCAAAGCAAAAACAACGGCTGCCAACTCTAGATCATGTGTAGGGTAATTCTTCTCATGAGTCTTCAACTGACAAGAAGCATATGCTATCACCTTCCCATGCTGCATCAAAACTGCTCCAAGACCGAGCTTCGAACCATAGGTATACAGAACAAACTCACCGGGCCCTGATGGCATGGCCAAAACTGGTGCTGAGATAAGAGCTTGATTCAAAGTATCGAAGCTCTTCTGACAATCATCACTCCACACAAATTTCGCATTCTTCTCGGTCAAAGCTGTAAGTGGAACTGCGATAGATGAGAATCCTTGAATAAACTTCCGGTAATATCCTGTTAAGCCAAGAAAACTGCGAATCTCAGATGCATTCTGTGGTACAACCCAATCTCTGACTGCTGCAACTTTTGCTAGGTCTACCTCAATACCACTACTGGAAACAATGTGGCCTAAGGACGCCACCTTCTCCAACCAGAATTCGCACTTACTGAACTTTGCGAACAATCTGTGCTTCTGC
This sequence comes from Primulina huaijiensis, assembly GCF_012295235.1. Lineage (NCBI taxonomy): Eukaryota > Viridiplantae > Streptophyta > Magnoliopsida > Lamiales > Gesneriaceae > Primulina > Primulina huaijiensis. Next base: position 7,504,876 of record NC_133313.1, read on the forward strand.
AAGGTCTGCAACACTGTTGTCAGATGTCTGCCGTGATCCTCTTGATTCTTAAAGTAGACGAGAATGTCGTCTATGAACACTATCACAAACTGATCGAGATACGACTGAAATACTCTATTCATGAGATCCATGAAGATCGCTGGTGCATTCGTCAAACCGAACGGCATCACAAGGAACTCGTATTGGCCATAGCGAGTCCTGAAAGCAGTCTTTGAAACATCAGTATCTTTCACCCTCAACTGGTGATAACCGGAACGCAGATCAATCTTGGAGAATACCGAAGCTCCCTGAAACTGGTCAAATAGATCTTCAATCCTCGGAAGTGGGTATTTATTCTTCACTGTCACCCTATTCAACTCCCGATAATCGATGCAAAGTCTCATAGAGCCATCCTTCTTCTTCACAAACAAGACTGGTGCGCCCGATGGAGAAAAACTAGGGCGAATGATCTCCTTGTCAAGAAGTTCCTGAATCTGCTTCTTAAGCTCTGCCATCTCTTTCGGTGGTAGTCGGTACGGTGCTTTTGAGATCGGAACCGTACCTGGCATAAGCTCAATGGAAAACTCCACCTCTCGCTCAGGTGGCATACCAGAGACGACTTCCGGAAAAATGTCTAGAAAATCTCTGACAACTGGGACGTCTGAGGCTGACTGACTAGTTGCCTCGGGAACAGATATAAAAGTTGCTAAAAACGCTCGACACCCTCTATGCATGAGCTTCCTAGCCTGGACATAAGGAATATTGCGCGGTAAGGGAAAGTACCTGTCCGGCTCAAATATGAAGTGTGTAATCCCAGGCGGTCGGACTAGAACAGATCTCCGCTGGAAGTCTATCAACACTCTATTCCGCAATAGCCAATCTATGCCTAATATGATGTCGAACTTTGGCATCGGCAAGACAATCAGATCAGCATAAACAAGGTTTCCATGAAGCTCCAGATCTATGTCTCGGATCACATTGGTGGCTGTCATCTCCTCTCCCGAAGGCAGTACCACTGAGTAGGCTACATCTAGCCCAACGGTCTTAACTTTGAGAAAATTCTCAAAGACCTCAGAAATAAATGAGTGAGTAGCCCCTGAATTTATTAGGGCTTTTGTAGCTGAGCCAGCTATGAAAATTTTCCCTGAAAGGTTAGAACACTAGGCTGAACCCAATAATCACAAAACTAACTTATAGACTTGCAAGGCCAAAGTTCTTCTAACTTAAATTCCCCAAAATAATACTGAGTAGAGCATGCAATCCTATCACAATACTAGGTTCAAAACCTCACCAAAAACATTAAATCCGAAGTATAAATTTAAAGCTTAAAGGTACCTGTCATAAGCATGGTATCGGGGATCGTCTCCGCTGCATGGAGAGCAAATACCTGCCTTGGGTAGGCAGATTCCTCTGAGGGCACTGCGGTAGCACGTGGTCTGGGCTAGCGCACTTGTAACACTTCCCATAGCCATACATACATACTCCAGGATGGTGGCGTGAGCATTTAGGACAGATCGGATGCTCAATAGGCTTAGGGACTGCGCGTCCCCGCAGCTGCTGCTGCTGCTGGTGGCCTCTGTTTCTGGGCGGGCCATGGAAAGGCCTCTTATTCTGCTGCTGATGCTGCTGAGGAGGAGGGCGGTGTGGTACCTGGACTAGTCGCTTGCCTTGGCGGTCTCTCTCGATATCCCGCTGATCTTGCTTTGCGGCTAGAGCTCTGGAGACAACGACCTCATAAGTAGTAGGTCGGGTCAGATACCCTAACATCAAGGCGCAAGATCGGCCGTAAACCCACCAAGAAATGCATTAACTTGGCCTTGGCATCATTCACGATCAGGGGTACAAAATGACAACCCCTCTCAAATTTACGGATGAACTCCGTAACAGTCAGATCTCTCTGTCTCAGGCTCATGAACTCTGTGGTCAACCTGGTGCGCACTTCCTCAGTAAAATATTTGGAGTAGAATACCTCCGTGAAGCGCGCCCAACTCAGCGTAGCCAAGTTTAGGGCTACTGATGCTCCTTCCCACCATAAGCGGGCATCTCCTCCGAATAAGTAGGTGGCACATCGGACTCTGTCTGCATCTCCAAGCTCCATGAACTCGAAGATAACCTCGAGGGACTTGATCCAGCCCTCGGCAATCATGGGGTCCGTCGTCCCTGAAAACTCCTTAGGACGTATCTTCATGAATCTCTCGTAGACAGCCTCTAGCCCTGTCGGCCTGGTCGCCACAGCATTGTTCCCCGCAAACTGTGCGAAGAACTGAGTCATCCCAGCTAGCATCTGGGCATTCATATCTGGTGTAGGGGGTGGAGGTCTGTGCCTCTCTTGCCTCTGATCCTCACCGTCCTCATGACGGTGCTCAGCATCACCTCTCGGGCGTTCAACCTGGCGTCTAGGAGGCATACTGTTCCATATATAACACATACGTAACCAACATGCATAATTCCATAATTTATTTAAATGTAAATAAATACTGAACAATTAAAATCTGAACGTAAAAATACTTCATGAGATCATGCAGTAAAAATAATTTCGGCTTTAAATAAAATGCATGAATGTAAAACTTACAGACCGAAGACGTGACTTCGTGAGCTTCTCGAGGTCAGTAGTAGTGCAACCCATTACAGAATCATTGCTCTGATACCACCTGTAGAGGCATCTAAATTCGTGATTGAAAATTTGCGGAAAAATTTAAAAATTTTCTTCTTAATAGATTAAAATGCCTCATTCATAAATAAATAACTAATAAAAGTTTAATCATTCAAAATAACAGCGGAAGTAATTGTTTGTTTGCTGAATAATAATTAAAAATTAATTCAACAACGATGCAAATGTTTGAGCCAAAATAGTAAATGATAAAAATGAGGTCTTCGGGTTCCACTACTGCCGACCCTCGATGGCTCACGGGTCCCCGCCCTCTGTCCCGAATTCATCAGTACCTACAACAATCAAGTCTAGTGAGTCTAAAGACTCAGCATGCATATATCGTAAGTAACAAGTAATAATAATAAAATCGCATGCGAAGGAAAATATCATGTCATGACTAATTGTAATGCGTGCATCACTGAACTGAAATCGTATCATGAATAATTAATATTACGTGCATAACTGAACTGAACTGAACTGAAAGTAGTCAGTGAAATGTTTTCCCCGTAGAGTGCTGTAATGAAATAGCTAGTAATAATTTTCTGGTGAGATTATGGTCTACGCAAGTGGCCCCATGAATTGCACAGAACTGAACTGACCGGTAACTGACGACTGGGACCGGTAACTGACGACCGGGTGAAATACTAATCGTCTGATCAGACTAATGCCACAGTATACTGGGTGGTACAAAACTGAACTGACCGGTAACTTGCGACCGGGTGAAGTAATAATCCCAAAATAGTACAATGGCCACAAGCAATATCACATAAATCTCAAAAATGAAAATTTCTATTTTTATGCACGTAATATAATTAAATAAGGTAATTAAATGTCCTGTATTAATTTTACCAAATGGGTTGGATCGTTCCTAGGCTCGCTGCGACTTAAATCTAACATGAAAATATGCAATTGATTTTTCTTGACCAAACTTTTTTAATTGAATCCAAAAACGAGACAATTACGCCCACAGTCTTAGTATTTAATCATGACTCCGAGCCAACCCGAACCAACACCGAACCAACTTTTAGTCATGATTAAAATACTCTTAAAAATGATGAAACAATGCTCCTAAATTTACAGTACTCGAAATTTAGTGAATGGAGGCCAAAAACGTGAAACGCTCTTTCGAGAGTCACTTTGGCACATTGCACCGTAAATTCTCGTACGACCTCTAAAATGATCCGAATCACAAACGACCAAAAACATGACCTTCCTAACTTGGTGAGGCACTGTCCAGTCCAAGGCCATAGGCTAAAAGACAACCAAAAACTCGAAACACACCTCTGAACCGCAGCACAACTTGCTGTCACAAAAATACAGCAGCTGTGTTAGCGTTTCCTTGCGTCGTTGGCAAGGCTAATCACCATTGGGGCTTGAACCACAAACCAGAGCCTCTTCCCAACATCCCAAAGTGTAGTTTGGACCATGGCTATGGGCCCTAGGCCAGCCACAATCCAAGCAACACCATAAACGTTACCCTGCTGCCACCCGAGGGCCAAGCTGCACGCGTGGGGGCACCTCGCTTGTTTGCTGTCACACGCCGGATCCAATGGCTATGAGGTTAACCACGGTCCGTGATAGACATGCTAAGGTTTTGTATGAGTCATGGCTAAGGGCTAGAAGCCAACCACAACCCATCCAAACCCTCAAAACCGAAACTCAACTCATGCAGAAAATAAAGGGATCGAGGGGCTGTTCTTGTTTTTGTTTTAAAAAATGATGCAACCATGGACCAAGCCTTAAAAGGCCAACTTGGTCACGATTAGACATAACAAGGAGATGTTCTAACCATGGCTACAGCCCCTAGGGCAGCCAAGATCAGAAACATCACCCTTGGACAAGAAGCATGCACATCGGGACACACAAATGGCATAATTGGGAGTTGCTGTCATTTCTGAATTTTCAGCGGGTATGGGGCTTGAACGAATGGACCAATATGATCCTAATATATCCTAGTACATGTCTAGATGCAGCCTTGGGATCCTAGGGTTGAGCCAACCACCTGAAACCATCAAACAAGCAGAAACGTGAAGCATGAAGGAAAACAGAAAATTCTGCACATGCATTTTCGAAAATGTCCCTCATGTATTTCGGTTTTCTTGCAATAAATTCATGTACGTGCTATGTTTAAAAATATCTATATGGCTTGATTGAAGAGTGAAAGAAATATAGACATGCCTTGGATTTTTGTTTTGAAAGAAAACAAACGATTTGAAAGAAAACAAACGATTACGACGACGCGGCGCGGAGGAGACGGAGTGCTTTGCTTCTTGTTTTCTCTCAAGCCTCACACAATTTTCTTGTCTGAAAATGCTCTGAAATTTTGAGAATGGTGAGGGAGAAGGTGTCTAGGAAATGAATGAGAAGTTTACTAATTAAATGGGGTGGTAGAATGGCAATGCAATTCATTCCATCCTACGTGCTAGTGAGACATGGAATGGGGTATGATATTATTGGATTGAGGGGTGATTTAGGGGGAGTGATGGCCGAGATTTTTAATCAAAAACAAGGCAAGGATATTGCTTACTTATTTATTTATTTGGTGATTAAAAGAAGGATTATCATATCAAGAAAAAGATTAAGGAATTGAATCAAGGTGGTGAGTTGTCAATCCATATCAAATCTTCAATGAGGTGGCCGATTTTCTTGTTATTATATGGAGGGAAAATTGCTTAAATCTTGTACTTTTAAATATTTTAAAGTTTTATCTATCCATTAAGTATTTTAGTGAGTTAATTAATTGGTTTAGTTTAGTAATTATTTTGCATGCATGGCTAAATATTTAAATCTTAAAGGTAAATTTACTATCATGTTTAATTATAATTTCTTAATTAAAATAAGTCTAGATTAACTTATCTCAATTGGTCACATATTTTATTTTAGGCTTTTAATTAAATTATTGGACATAAAGAATTTATTTACTACTTATCTCAAGTTAATTAAATAAATCCCTAAACCTTCTTCTATTTTAAAATGACTTATTATTTCTCTTAAATAAATTTTAAGAATGTTTTCTTAATATAAAATTTTATCTCAATACTCCAACTACAGTCCGGCCTCACTTATTTAACTGAAAAGGTAGTAATTAAACTACTGCATGAAATAAATAATTTAAAGAAAAGAATTTAAATACTCATGAAATAAAATCATTTTATATTTAAATATTGGAATTCTGCATGGCTTATACGTAATCTGATTTACGGGTTCTACACCTCTAATATTTACATGTCTTCGATCTTCATAATCATCAATGCCCACCATCATCCAATCTGGATCTTCCATTATACTAATATTTATAAATAAATATCAATGGCAAATAGGGATACATCTCATGGGGTGGGAACATGCTATAAACCAAGCCCACTTATAACTTAATAATTATCACAATCATTCAACACAAAATATCCTAGCATACACCTACCAAATTGTGCTTGGGCTTTTGATCATCTTTCATGCATAATATCACATATCATACACCATCAATTAATTATCATAATAATCAATTGATACAATATTATATATATTGATCCAATCACTAACCACCACGATTATAAACTAAATCAACAAAGTAAACAAACTCATTTGTCTACTTTCTAATTAATTTATTTATAACCGAATTTCTTGTAAATCATCATTTACTATAAATAATTAAAGTCCAACTTCAATTATTTATTTTATGAGAAAAAATGCACAAATTTTGTGGATTTAAACTTAAGGGCCCAATAAGACATTTTTCACCAAAAATATTTTGGCCCATTTAAATTTCACAAATTATATTAGCCATCTAATTGCCCAACAACTCAAGGCCCATGACACTTTGATATTCCAAAACATTTTTGAAAACCCTAGTCGTCATCGCTGCTGCCGGATCACAGTCGCCGGATTCTGGCCAACAAAAAAATTTTTTTTTAAAAAAGAGGGGGTTCGGGCAGCCCAAGCTGCCTGAAATGCCCCCAAAATTGGCCTCGGTTTGTTGCGACAAATTATCTCATGCGGTTAGAAATTATTCTCAATATAATATCATGTATTTGCTACACAAAATAGTAACCTTAGCTCTGATACCACCTGAAAGGAGATCTGTTACGGTGCCCTGATGCGCAACGGAATTTCGAAAAATCATATTTTACAAGCATGAAAACCGAGCACCCACTAGTGTGTGTAGCAAATATGAAAAACAAAAAATGACATTCATAGTGTGTTTAGTAATTTTACCTATCAATCATAAAGATTGATTATTGGCTCCAACCAAGTTTTAAACAACTTGGCTCTTGAAGGATTGACAATCTACAAGCTTCCCTTGAATACTCCTTGCTCAAATTCCTTATTTCTTTCAAATTATGTCAACCATTAACAAGGTAGATCCACTATAATTTTGCACTAGAAAAATTAGAGCATTTTTCTTTGACAAGTTTTTACTTTCCTCAACAAAAAGAAGAAGAAAAATTGGAGATAATGTAGCTCAAAATTTAGGCCATCACATGTGTAGAGAAGGGGAGGAAAAGTTTTCTTGGTTTTGTAAAAAGTTAAAGTTGCATGTGCATGCCATGCCTTGTTTATTGAAAAAGTTGCCTCCAATCCTTCACCTCCCAAGCATGCAGTTTTATTTGGGCATGTAACATTTACAAATTCCATGGACTTTTATTTAAATATCTCAAACACATTTGAGACCAATTAAACCTTACTTGAATATACTCAAGCCCACTAGTTGAATAATTATTTCCAATTGGGCTCTACAAGACCCATGTTATTTAATTAATTCAACACTTGAATTAATTTAATTATTTGAACTCTACTAGGTCCACTAGTGTTTAATTAATTCAACACTTGAATTAATTTATTTTAGTCCATAATAATGTTTATGAAAATTACAATTTTCAAATACATTATTTATTTGAGCCATCTTTTAATTTAGGAACTCTTCCACAAATTAAAAGTTATATTTCCGATAATCTTCTTATAGAAGTCATACTTCTATTTTTCTTTATGTTCATAAACTCTTTTATAAGACATTCAACACATTGAACTATTTTACTTCTCAACGGGATCTAAAAATTTAGCATTTGTGTGAGCCTCAATGGTTCAATTATAAAACTAGTCGTGGGTTCACATCTCAATGTGATTCGGAATAAACATGTCCTTATATGAGCATACCTCATTTGCTCCATTCTTACTTATCAACTACTTGATAATAAGAACATCAGAAGTCAAGTCTGATTTTACCCAACCAATCATTTTAAATGTCCAGCAGCATCACTTACATGATTATCTAGGTATCAAATGATAGTGCCTGCAAGAACCAATCTATTATGGTTAGCGTACAGTACGGTCCCTTTATCTCATATATCCCTACCAATTCGACAACTATTGGTATATCGAGAGCTATCAAATAATCGATACTATGTGTCATGTCGTAGTTCCAACGATGGTGTAATCTATGAAACTCCTTTCATAATTACCACCAACACATTGATAAGAGATTTCAAACTACATACACATAGGATATCCATACCCGAAAGTAAGCGGTGAATCCCCGACTACAATGCATCGACTCCTATATGTTCCGACGAACACCCAACCTTGCCACCTGAAGACCCCATAAGAGTCGGTAAACAAGTCAAAGTCCAATGCTAGCATATAGATGTTAGAGTAGGTGCACGTTGAGCCAAGTGTTGACCGAGTGTTCACAATGAAACTCTATGTATAAGCAATCTTTATTTTAATAATATTTGAAATTATTGTATTGTCACATCTTTATCTATATACCCATGCTAGTTGCATAGATAAAGCCCTTGAATATACAAATAGTAGAAAGAATATGAGATGCTCATATGATGAGTATCATGAAACTCATATTTGGAATACTGTATATTCTAAACGGTTCCTAGTCAATTCAGCCGTCGCTAAGAAGGATATAGGCCGCTCAAGCTTGAGACTAGTATCTGCGATGTGAGTACTATGTTTCATTGGTAGGGGACATTGTGATGTCCAAGCATGCAGATAGGTGCTCCTGGTAGAGTTCACTGAACAACCCTCCATTAAAGGACTTTCCAAGTGGTTCTCACTTATCGAGTGGAAAAGTCCTAGTTTATGGTTTTACACCATTAGTCCTTATGGCCCGTGACAACATTGAGACTCTATGTGCTAGAATTACACTTTGACTTGTTTACCGACTCTCATGGGGTCATCAGGTGGCAAGGTTGGGTGTTCTATCGAAACATATAGGAGTCGATGCATTGTAGTCGGGGATTCACCGCTTACCTACGGGTATGGATGTCCTATGTGTTTTCATGTGCGTGTAGTTTGAAATCTCTGATCATTTGCACCTTAGTTGGACCCATCATCAACCTCAAGAGGTTGATAGGTATTTTTCTAAACACACTATGTATAGTTTGTGTTTTTTTCGTATTTGCTACACCAAGATATGGAGGTGGCCGAAATTTTTACATAAAAATTTGATTTTTAAACTTCCGTTGCGCTTCCGGTCACCGTAACTGATCCCCTTTCAATAGAGTCTCAATGTTGTCCCGGTTCATAAGGACTAATGGTGTACAACCATAAACTATGATATTTTCACTCGATAAGTGAGAACCACTTGGAAAGTCCTTTATGGAGGGTTGTTCAGTGCACTCTTCAAGGAGCACCTATCTGCGTGCTTGGACATCACAATGTCCCCTGTAACGCCCCAGATTCGACGACTGTCCTCACTGTACCAAGACGAGTCTTTCCAGCGTGCTTATGTCCTCACTCACACGCACCCTGGGAAACTTCCCAGGAGGTCACCCATCCCAAAATTGCCCCAAGTCAAGCACGTTTAACTTTGGAGTTTTTATGTGATGAGCTACCGAAAAGAAGATGCACCTTCGTGGTATGAGTAGTACAAATCAAATCTTTTAAGCCCTCTTCAACTGTACAGTCCATTACATTGAACAGTCTCGGAATCCCTCTCATTCCCGTGTGGGATCGGTTCATTCATGTTCCCTCCACCTAGAAGCCTGCCAGGAGCCGCTCATTGTCCGTGCAACTGATGGCACCGGCGATCACCCCCCGCCCTCTTCGGCCCCGGGCCTCACATGCCCACCAGCTTCCGCTTGGTTCGTCCCCGAACCACACCGTACTAAGAGAGGTCGGCTCTGATACCAACTGTAACGCCCCAGATTCGACGACTGTCCTCACTGTACCAAGACGAGTCTTTCCAGCGTGCTTATGTCCTCACTCACACGCACCCTGGGAAACTTCCCAGGAGGTCACCCATCCCAAAATTGCCCCAAGTCAAGCACGCTTAACTTTGGAGTTCTTATGTGATGAGCTACCGAAAAGAAGATGCACCTTCGTGGTATGAGTAGTACAAATCAAATCTTTTAAGCCCTCTTCAACTGTACAGTCCATTACATTGAACAGTCTCGGAATCCCTCTCATTCCCGTGTGGGATCGGTTCATTCATGTTCCCTCCACCTAGAAGCCTGCCAGGAGCCGCTCATTGTCCGTGCAACTGATGGCACCGGCGATCACCCCCCGCCCTCTTCGGCCCCGGGCCTCACATCCCCTACCAATGAAACATGGTACTCACATCGCAGATACTAGTTTCAAGCTCGAGCTGCCTTTATCCTTCTTAGCAGCGGCTGAATCGACTAGGAACTGTTTAGAATATATAGTATTCTAAACATGAGTTTCATGATACTCATCATATGAGCATCTCATATTCTTTCTACTATTTGTATATTCAAGGATTTTATCTATGCTACTAGCATGAGTATACAGATAAAGATGTGCCAAAACAATAATTTCATATATTATTAAAATAAAGATTGTTTATACATAGAGTTTAAACATGAACCCTCTGCCAACACTTGGTTCGACGGGCACCTACTCCAACAATTTATTCCATGAAATTTTAAAAAGTTCATGCATTAGGATTTTTAAGTTGCATTTCACGTTAGAACGAGGGTCGGAGACCGGGGAATTATCAAGAAAATTATTTTTATTACATGATTAATTTTTATAAATTAATATAAGGTGTTTTAAATGTATTTTTCAAGAAATGGGCTTTGTTGGGTATTTTTACCCGCCAGATCATATTTTTAATCGGTACGCGAATTTTATTGAATCGGGGAACTTTTTGAGGGTTCGGGCAATATTTTCAGAAACTTAAAAAAACGAAATATTTTTTGGGAGTGTGTTTGGGCTTGATAGGCCTATTTTTAAGTTTGGTGGGCTGAAGACTTTTTAAACTTTTTTTTAATAACAATTAAGGGACCATTACCTTGTAATTACCTATTTAATTATTTCCTAAACTCCCCAAAACCTAAACCTAATCCCCACCAGCCGACACACCCCTCCAATCATCACCTTTCTCTCGGCTCTTAGCAGCATAGCACCAAACCTCCCTCGGCCAAGCATTTTTCTTGCAAGAAAATTCCTCCGGCGCTTCGCCGACTCTTGTTTCTCCGTTGTTCTTGCGTAGATTACATCAAGGCACGCTTGTATTCTCATTTTCCTCATCACATACGCCATTAGTATGTTGTAATGTATATATTCGTATTAAAATGTTTCAATCTAATGCTTACTTGCATTTCCAATTAATTTTGACATGAAAAACCTTCCATGGTTTGCTTCCACTCACGTTTTTATTAATTGTGCAAGGAGGCTACCGTTTCATTGAGTCTAAGGGGCTGTTCAGAGTAGCATGGTGGGGTCATGAAGCTGGTGTAAGGTTTGGTTGTGTTAGAGTGAGGGCCGAGAGGTGTAGTGGTCGAAGGAGGTCCTCGTTTTTGGTAGGGATATGGTGAGAGGCAGAGCCGGCGGTGCAAGGGCTGAAGCAAGAAATGGACCAGGCTCTGGTAGGCTTCAGAGACGGCTTACAGAGGCTTGACCGCTGCTGGACCCGTCCTCAAGGCCATTCGATCGAGTACAATTGCAAGGGGTGAGATCGCAGGCGATGGCTTGGAATGTTTCTCGGCTCTTAGCAGGTTGCAGCGTGCTTGGGGCTGAGTCCGTGGGTAAGGTAAGTCCAGTATGGTATGGTCTTGGTCCCTAGTGGTTTGGTTCGAGGCTGGTTGGGGTGGTTCGCGAGCTAGGGCTGAGGATGGGGGAGTAGGTTATTGAAATTTTGGGTACTGGAAATTCCAGCAGCTCGCTCGCGTGTGAATCAAATGTCTAAGGGTTTGGTTTTGAGGTTTTTAGGACCTCTTAGATGTTTATAAGGTGTGGTAAAAAGTTGGAAAAAATTTGGTTAAGCTTCTAGTCGATTCGGGTTAAAACCGATACTCCAGTCTAAGTTTTAAAATGAATCGATTAAGTTTTGAAACGGTCTCGAGTTTACGTCTAAGAAATACTTTTAATATGTTTTGGGATGTTTTAAAGAGTTTGGTAAACTTCGGGTCAAATTTTAGAGGTCCAAGGGTAAAACGGTCATTTTGGGTTTCCAAGGGCAAAATGGTCATTTTGCAACCTGGGTGAGATTTCAGTCTTGGAAGCGCCCTGAGCACATTTTATCATGTTTTAAAATGTTTATGCATCATGTATATGATTTTTATGAAAATATGATAAATACGTTGAATGGTTGGTTTTAACAAAAATTTACGTATATGCATGTTTTTATTAAGTGGTAAACATGATGACACGTTTCGAAGGATGAGATTTGGTTGTGACTAATACGATTATATGAGATATTATGAGCTGAGGCCAAAGCTCAGTGGACGGGTAATGTTGTCGTTATTGTTCCCGTCGCCGGGTACCGCAGTTTATAGATGGATCCATCGAATAGAGTTGATACGAAAGTCACAACTAATGATCTGAATTCAATTAAAAAGAAAATGTATACATATATGATGACATGTTGAGACATGCTTTGACACGTTTGTGTTTACACGACATGTTTATGTTACGCTTTTAAGTTCATGAAATATATGTTGGTTATGGTATTTTTCACTGCTATGTGCTATGTGTATGTACTTGTTACTCCTAGTATAGGTGTGTTGAGTCTTTAGACTCACTAGAAGTGTGTGATGCAAGTGTGCTTGATATTGAGGGGACTGGAGGTGCTGAACTCTGAGTAGGCAGACCTGGTGGGGTGACACGACTCTAGGACCACATATTTTCCGCCTTTTGATTTATGAGATTTCATGATATATGAACATTTTTATACGCTAGTTTTGATAAGTTGATGATTTTAGAATTTTTACTCGTTTATGTTTACGTATGTTTTTGGATGAGTTTGGTCATTTTAAACTGCAATATTTTTACTGTCAAATCCTTGCGACTATTTTTAAATGTTATATTTTTTAGTAAAGCGCATGTGTGCCAAACATTTAGATGTTATTTCGAAAATGTGAGCTTTTAAACAAAAAATAAATAAAATTTCAGCACTTTTAAATAAGTATACGTTTCAGAAATAATGTGGCCTAAGAACGCCACTCTCTCGAGCCAAAACTCGCACTTGGTGAACTTAGCGTATAAATTTCTATCTTGCAACAATTGTAGAGTCGTTCTCAAGTGTTGACTACCTCTCGGCTCTTTGAGTAAATCATAATGTCATCAATGAAAACTATGACAAATTGATCCAGATATGGCTGAAATACGCGATTCATGAGATCCATGAAGATCGACAGCGCATTGGTCAATCCAAATGGCATGACCATAAACTCATAGTGCTGTATAGAATCCTAAAAGCCGTCTTTTGAACGTCAGACTCCTTTACCATCAGCTGGTGGTATCTTAAACGAAGATCTATATTCGATAAAATCGATGCTCCTTGCAAATGATCAAATAAGTCTTCGATTTTAGGTAAGAGATACTTATTCTTGATGGTGACTCTATTCAGCTCTCGATAATCAATAGCAAATTCCACTTCTCAGTCCAGTGGAATGCCAAAAACGTACTCAGAAAAGACACTAGGAAAGTCTCTGACGACCTCAACATCCTCTAGCTTCTGACTGACAGGAATAGGTGATGAGTTAACACATGCTACAAAATCTTGGAAGTCTCGCTTCATAAATTTCCTCGCACACATACAAAAGATCATGTACGACATTTGCTTGTTCATCGCTGCCTCAAAGACAAAAGATTTCCTGCTAGGCGGTCGAATAGACACTGACCTCTGTCGAAAATCTATCCAGGTTCCATTCAATGATAGCCAATTCATGCCAAGAATGATGTCGAATTCAGGCATTGGGAGTACGATAAGATCTGCACGAACCACATCCTTTTGCAAACGAAGCTCTAAATTCCTCACAATGCTCGAGGTGATCATTTGATCACCAAAATCTATAGAAACTTTGAAGTCCAATCTCATATCCTCAGGTATAATCTTTAGTCTCTTGACAAATGTCTCGGATATAAATGAGTGTGTAGCCCCTGAATCCAACAATGCGTAGGTAGCTACACCTAAAATGAATTTCCTTCCTGCGACAATTGTACTATCAAATCTATTCGTGTTGAAGCTGCTACTACTTAAATTATAATTCACCCAAGTGTAGGTTGTCTGTAGGTAATATATTTCGTAAGTACGAGATCGATCCACAGAGAGGTTATTTTAAGTTTAAATTTATTAATTTATAGATTATCAAATGCAAGAACGAAGTTTACAAATTATAAATTTTGTCAAGGTTCGAGGATTTATTCTTGGTTTATGAAATATTGTTTAACTAAAAGTAAAACAAAGGAAACCACCATAAATAATGGTTCCAAGAAAATAAAAATATTTAAACACACACCTAATATAATATAGTTCCCACGATAGAAAATACCGAATTCACCAATATTGTATATATGGTACCTATATAAATATATAACAGCATAAAATAAATGTTAAATTTAATCATTATATTTCATTTAGAACAACCGGCAGAGTCACGCTATCGTCAAAATGAAATATATGATATATATATATATATATATATATGTATAATATAACAATAATAATTGATGAAATATTTATTGTATAAAAATTAAACAAAAAATCAAGATAACCACTTAAATGGTATCAAGCATTTGATGTAAATTGATAACAACAAATAATTCATTTTTATACCTACAATAAAAAGAAATTAGCAAAATGAAAAAAAAAAAGAAAGAATATACAAAATATAAACAATCTTACTTCACCAAGAATTCATCCTCTTAGCCTTGACATAATAGATTTAGCTTTCCATGAACTTACTTTTGATCAACACTAAAAGCATCACTCATAATTTGGAAAATGAAAAATATATTGGAACTTAGAACTTTTATACACACTCACACTATATTTTACAATGAGATAGAATGATTCTCAAGCTAGCACAAGGCCTTTATTTATAGGCCAAATGAGAGAAAGGGTCAAAAATTCTATTAATGCAATGTAGTTGTAATAGTAGTCTTTGTCTCCTCCAACTTCAATTCCATGCCCCTTCTTTCAATGCTTTATTCCACGACTTTAATCAACGAATTTGACTCAGCTCAAAACAGCAAACATGTGGGGAATTGTCTTTAGATGAATTTGGCCACTTGGTTCACCTCATTTGGTTAAATATTGAAATAGTTATGACTTTTTTACTATATGCTGTCATGGTAAAACTAAATTTGTCCTCTTTTTGATATTTTCACAATTTGATCATCTTAACCAATTTTTTAGGCAATCATGTCTTCTGCAAAGTTGTAGATAATTTCTCAAGGATTCCAAAAATATTTGAATCACCTCCATTTGAATTTTCTAGCTTGATTTATCACTATTTTACCAACACGTAGAAAACCTGAAAATAAAACATATTTAGTAAGACATTTAAATATAAACACACAATACTAAAATAACATAATTTTAATGAAACTTAAATTTTAAAATATAGATTTTAACATATAATAAATTATTAATTTTAAGTTTCATCACACCCCCACACTATCTTATTACTAGTCACTTAGTAATAAAATTTATCGGAAAATCACAACCTAGATTCTTTATTCCTTTTATATATTCAAATATACAAACATATTCATTTTAAAAACAAACTCATAT